>NW_027517412.1:0-44007 GCF_048772815.1 Callospermophilus lateralis
TCTGTTTTCTCCTATATAGATAGATGTGTTTGGAACTCTAAATGAAACACGGTTTGTGCTAGCTCTTTGAAAATTGAAAAAATAAAGAAGTTTTAGGTTCTGTCTCTATGGTTTGTTTCCTCTTCAAGCAGCCCTAACTGGAGACTGCCTAAATACACTTTCATTGGAAACATGTGCCAATCGTCCAAAAGTACTGGTTTTCTGAAATCTCGGCAATCATTTTTTCACCCAATCTGGATGATTCTCTGTGGTAGTGATCAGTTCACTAAGCCCACTTGGCTGCCCAATTTTCACTCTTCTAGGTTGAAGCGTTCGTTTCCAGTAAGAGTTTGAATTTTTAGGATTCACTCTGTTTTCTCCTATATAGATAGATGTGTTGGGAACTCTAAATGAAACACGATTTGTGCTAGCTCTTTGAAAATTGACAAAATAAAGTAGTTCTAAGTTCTGTCTCAAAGGTTGTTTCCTCTTGAAGCAGCCCTAAGCAGAGCCTGCCTAAAGACATTTTCATTGGAAAGGTGTGCCAAGCGTCCAAAAGTACTGGTTTTCTGAAATCTCGGCAAACCTTTTTTCACCCAATCTTGATGAGACATTGTGGTAGTGATCAGTTCACTAAGTCCACTTGGCTGCCCAATTTTCACTCTTCTAGATTGAGGCGTTCGTTTCCAATAAGAATTTGAATTTTTAGGTTTCACTCTGTTTTCTCCTATATAGATAGATGTGTTGGGAACCCTAAATGAAACACGGTTTGTGCTAGCTCTTTGAATATTGACAAAATAAAGTAGTTTTAGGTTCTGTCTCTATGGTTTGTTTCCTCTTGAAGCAGCCCTAACTGGAGACTGCCTAAATACACTTTCATTGGAAACGTGTGCCAAGCGTCCAAAAATACTGGTTTTCTGAAATCTCGGCAAACCTTTTTTCACCCAATCTTGATGAGACATTGTGGTAGTGATCAGTTCACTAAGTCCTCTTGGCTGCCCAATTTTCACGCTTCTAGGTTGAAGCGTTCGTTTCCAATAAGAGTTTGAATTTTCATTTTTCACTCTGTTATTTCCTATATAGATAGATGTGTTGGGAACTCTAAATGAAACACGGTTTGTGCTAGCTCTTTGAAAATTGACAAAATAAAATAGTTCTAAGTTCTTTCTCTAAGGTTTGTTTCCTCTTGAAGCAGCCCTAAGCAGAGCCTGCCTAAAGACATTTTCATTAAAAAGGTGTGCCAAGCGTCCAAAAGTACTGGTTTTCTGAAATCTCGGCAATCATTTTTTCACCCAATATTGATGATTCTCTGTGGTAGTGACCAGTTCACTAAGCCCACTTGGCTGCCCAATTTTCACTCTTCTAAGTTGAAGCGTTCGTTTCCAGTAACAGTTTGAATTTTTAGGTTTCACTGTGTTTTCTCCTATATAGATAGATGTGTTTGGAACTCTAAATGAAACACGGTTTGTGCTAGCTCTTTGAAAATTGACAAAATAAAGTAGTTTTAGGTTCTGTCTCTATGGTTTGTTTCCTCTTCAAGCAGCCCTAACTGGAGACTGCCTAAATACACTTTCATTGGAAACGTGTGCCAAGCGTCCAAAAGTACTGGTTTTCTGAAATCTCGGCAAACATTTTTTCACCCAATCTGGATGATTCTCTGTGGTAGTGATCAGTTCACTAAGCCCACTTGGCTGCCCAATTTTCACTCTTCTAGGTTGAAGCGTTCGTTTCCAGTAAGAGTTTGAATTTTTAGGTTTCACTCTGTTTTCTCCTATATAGATAGATGTGTTGGGAACTCTAAATGAAACGCGGCTTGTGCTAGCTCTTTGAAAATTGACAAAATAAAGTAGTTCTAAGTTCTGTCTCTAAGGTTTGTTTCCTCTTGAAGCAGCCCTAAGCAGAGCCTGCCTAAAGACATTTTCATTGGAAAGGTGTGCCAAGCGTCCAAAAGTACTGGTTTTCTGAAATCTCGGCAAACCTTTTTTCACCCAATCTTGATGAGACATTGTGGTAGTGATCAGTTCACTAAGTCCACTTGGCTGCCCAATTTTCACTCTTCTAGGTTGAGGCGTTCGTTTCCAATAAGAGTTTGAATTTTTAGGTTTCACTCTGTTTTCTCCTATATAGATAGATGTGTTGGGATCTCTAAATGAAACACGGTTTGTGCTAGCTCTTTGAAAATTGACAAAATAAAGTAGTTTTAGGTTCTGTCTCTATGGTTTGTTTCCTCTTGAAGCAGCCCTAACTGGAGACTGCCTAAATACACTTTCATTGGAAACGTGTGCCAAGCGTTCAAAAATACTGGTTTTCTGAAATCTCGGCAAACCTTTTTTCACCCAATCTTGATGAGACATTGTGGTAGTGATCAGTTCACTAAGTCCTCTTGGCTGCCCAATTTTCACTCTTCTAGGTTGAAGCGTTCGTTTCCAATAAGAGTTTGAATTTTTAGGTTTCACTCTGTTTTCTCCTATATAGATAGATGTGTTGGGAACTCTAAATGAAACACGGTTTGTGCTAGCTCTTTGAAAATTGACAAAATAAAGTAGTTTTAGGTTCTGTCTCTATGGTTTGTTTCCACTTGAAGCAGCCCTAAGCAGAGACTGCCTAAAGACATTTTCATTGGAAAGGTGTGGCCAGCGTCCAAAAGTACTGGTTTTCTGAAATCTCGGCAAACATTTTTTCACCCAATCTTGATGATTCTCAGTGGTAATGATCAGTTCACTAAGTCCACTTGACTGCCCAATTTTCACTCTTCTAGGTTGAAGCGTTCGTTTCCAGTAAGAGTTTGAATTTTTAGGTTTCACTCTGTTTTCTCCTATATAGATAGATATGTTGGGAACTCTAAATGAAACACGGTTTGTGCTAGCTCTTTGAAAATTGACAAAATAAAGTAGTTTTAGGTTCTGTCTCTATGGTTTGTTTCCTCTTGAAGCACCCCTAACTGGAGACTGCCTAAATACACTTTCATTGGAACCTGTGCCAAGCGTCCAAAAGTACTGGTTTTCTGAAATCTCGGCAAACATTTTTTCACCCAATATTGATGATTCTCTGTGGTAGTGACCAGTTCACTAAGGCCACTTGGCTGCCAAATTTTCATTCTTCTAGGTTGAAGCGTGTGTTTCCAGTAAGAGTTTGAATTTTTAGGTTTCACTGTGTTTTCTCCTATATAGATAGATGTGTTGGGAACTCTAAATGAAACACGGCTTGTGCTAGCTCTTTGAAAATTGACAAAATAAAGTAGATTTAGGTTCTGTCTCTAAGGTTTGTTTCCTCTTGAAGCAGCCCTAAGCAGAGCCTGCCTAAAGATATTTTCATTGGAAAGGTGTGCCAAGCGTCCAAAAGTACTGGTTTTCTGAAATCTCGGCAATCATTTTTTCACCCAATATTGATGATTCTCTGTGGTAGTGACCAGTTCACTAAGCCCACTTGGCTGCCCAATTTTCACTCTTCTAAGTTGAAGCGTTCGTTTCCAGTAAGAGTTTGAATTTTTAGGATTCACTGTGTTTTCTCCTATATAGATAGATGTGTTTGGAACTCTAAATGAAACACGGTTTGTGCTAGCTCTTTGAAAATTGACAAAATAAAGTAGTTCTAATTTCTGTCTCTAAGGTTTGTTTCCTCTGGAAGCAGCCCTAAGCAGAGCCTGCCTAAAGACATTTTCATTGGAAAGGTGTGCCAAGCGTCCAAAAGTACTGGTTTTCTGAAATCTCGGCAAACCTTTTTTCACCCAATCTTGATGAGACATTGTGGTAGTGATCAGTTCACT
Source organism: Callospermophilus lateralis (assembly GCF_048772815.1). NCBI lineage: Eukaryota > Metazoa > Chordata > Mammalia > Rodentia > Sciuridae > Callospermophilus > Callospermophilus lateralis. Next base: position 3,746 of record NW_027517412.1, read on the forward strand.
AAATCCACTTGGCTGCCCAATTTTCACTCTTCTAGGTTGAAGCGTTCGTTTCCACTAAGAGTTTGAATTTTTAGGTTTCACTCTGTTTTCTCCTATATAGATAGATGTGTTGGGAACTCTAAATGAAACACGGTTTGTGCTAGCTCTTTGAAAATTGACAAAATAGAGTGGTTTTAGGTTCTGTCTCCATGGTTTGCTTTTCTTGAAGCAGCCCTAACTAGAGACTGCCTAAGTACACTTTCATTGGAAAGGTGTGCCAAGCGTCCAAAAGCACTGGTTTTCTGAAATCTCGGCAAACATTTTTTCACCCAATCTTGATGATTCTCTGTGGTAATGATCAGTTCACTAAGCCCACTTGGCTGCCCAATATTCACTCTTATAGGTTGAAGCGTTCGTTTCCAATAAGAGTTTGAATTTTTAGTTTTCACTCTGTTTTCTCCTATATAGATAGATGTGTTGGGAACTCTAAATGAAACACGGTTTGTGCTAGCTCTTTGAAAATTGACAAAATAAAGTAGTTTTAGGTTCTGTGTCTATGGATTGTTTCCTCTTGAAGCAGCCCTAACTGGAGACTGCCTAAATACACTTTCATTGGAAACGTGTGCCAAGTGTCCAAAAGTACTGGTTTTCTGAAATCTCGGCAAACATTTTTTCACCCAATCTGGATGATTCTCTGTGGTAGTGATCAGTTCACGAAGTCAACTTGGCTTCCCAATTTTCACTCTTCTAGGTTGAAGCGTTCGTTTCCATTAAGAGTTTGAATTTTTAGGTTTCACTCTGTTTTCTCCTATATAGATAGATGTGTTGGGAACTCTAAATGAAACACGGCTTGTGCTAGCTCTTTGAAAATTGACAAAATAAAGTAGTTCTAAGTTCTGTCTCTAAGGTTTGTTTCCTCTTGAAGCAGCCCTAAGCAGAGCCTGCCTAAAGACATTTCCATTGGAAAGGTGTGCCAAGCGTCCAAAAGTACTGGTTTTCTGAAATCTCGGCAAACATTTTTTCACCCAATCTTGATGAGACATTGTGGTAGTGATCAGTTCACTAAGTCCACTTGGCTGCCCAATTTTCACTCTTCTAGGTTGAAGCGTTCGTTTCCAGTAAGAGTTTGAATTTTTAGGTTTCACTCTGTTTTCTCCTATATAGATAGATGTGTTGGGAACTCTAAATGAAACACGGTTTGCTCTAGCTCTTTGAAAATTGACAAAATAAAGTAGTTTTAGGTTCTGTCTCTATGGTTTGTTTCCTCTTGAAGCACCCCTAACTGGAGACTGCCTAAATACACTTTCATTGGAAAGGTGTGCCAAGCGTCCAAAAGTACTGGTTTTCTGAAATCTCGGCAAACATTTTTTAACCCAATATTGATGATTCTCTGTGGTAGTGATCAGTTCACTAAGCCCACTTGGCTGCCAAATTTTCACTCTTCTAGGTTGAACCGTTCGTTTCCAGTAAGAGTTTGAATTTTTAGGTTTCACTGTGTTTTCTCCTATATAGATAGATGTGTTGGGAACTCTAAATGAAACACGGTTTGTACTAGCTCTTTGAAAATTGACAAAATAAAGTAGTTTTAGGTTCTGTCTCTATGGTTTGTTTCCTCTTGAAGCAGCCCTAACTGGAGACTGCCTAAATACACTTTCATTGGAAACGTGTGCCAAGCGTCCAAAAGTACTGGTTTTCTGAAATCTCGGCAAACATTTTTTCACCCAATATTGATGATTCTCTGTGGTAGTGACCAGTTCACTAAGGCCACTTGGCTGCCAAATTTTCACTCTTCTAGGTTGAAGCGTGTGTTTCCAGTAAGAGTTTGAATTTTTAGGTTTCACTGTGTTTTCTCCTATATTGATAGATGTGTTGGGAACTCTAAATGAAACACGGCTTGTGCTAGCTCTTTGAAAATTGACAAAATAAAGTAGATTTAGGTTCTGTCTCTAAGGTTTGTTTCCTCTTGAAGCAGCCCTAAGCCGAGCCTGCCTAAAGACATTTTCATTGGAAAGGTGTGCCAAGCGTCCAAAAGTACTGGTTTTCTGAAATCTCGGCAATCATTTTTTCACCCAATATTGATGATTCTCTGTGGTAGTGACCAGTTCACTAAGCCCACTTGGCTGCCCAATTTTCACTCTTCTAAGTTGAAGCGTTCGTTTCCAGTAAGAGTTTGAATTTTTAGGATACACTGTGTTTTCTCCTATATAGATAGATGTGTTTGGAACTCTAAATGAAACACGGTTTGTGCTAGCTCTTTGAAAATTGACAAAATAAAGTAGTTCTCATTTCTGTCTCTAAGGTTTGTTTCCTCTGGAAGCAGCCCTAAGCAGAGACTGCCTAAAGACATTTTCATTGGAAAGGTGTGCCAAGCGTCCAAAAGTACTGGTTTTCTGAAATCTCGGCAAACCTTTTTTCACCCAATCTTGATGAGACATTGTGGTAGTGATCAGTTGACTAAGTCCACTTGGCTGCCCAATTTTCACTCTTCTAGGTTGAAGCGTTCGATTCCAGTAAGAGTTTGAATTTTTAGGTTTCACTCTGTTTTCTCCTATATAGATAGATGTGTTGGGAACTCTAAATGAAACACGGTTTGTTTTAGCTCTTTGAAAATTGACAAAATAGAGTGGTTTTAGGTTCTGTCTCCATGGTTTGTTTTTCTTGAAGCAGCCCTAACTAGAGACTGCCTAAGTACAGTTTCATTGGAAAGGTGTGCCAAGCGTCCAAAAGCACTGGTTTTCTGAAATCTCAGCAAACATTTTTTCACCCAATCTTGATGATTCTCTGTGGTAATGATCAGTTCACTAAGCCCACTTGGCTGCCCAATATTCACTCTTCTAGGTTGAAGCGTTCGTTTCCAATAAGAGTTTGAATTTTTAGGTTTCACTCTGTTTTCTCCTATATAGATAGATGTGTTGGGAACTCTAAATGAAACACGGTTTGTGCTAGCTCTTTGAAAATTGACAAAATAAAGTAGTCTTAGGTTCTGTGTCTATGGATTGGTTCCTCTTGAAGCAGCCCTAACTGGAGACTGCCTAAATACACTTTCATTGGAAACCTGTGCCAAGTGTCCAAAAGTACTGGTTTTCTGAAATCTCGGCAAACATTTTTTCACCCAATCTGGATGATTCTCTGTGGTAGTGATCAGTTCACGAAGTCAACTTGGCTTCCCAATTTTCACTCTTCTAGGTTGAAGCGTTCGTTTCCAGTAAGAGTTTGAATTTTTAGGTTTCACTCTGTTTTCTCCTATATAGATAGATGTGTTGGGAACTCTAAATGAAACACGGCTTGTGCTAGCTCTTTGAAAATTGACAAAATAAAGTAGTTCTAAGTTCTGTCTCTTAATTTTGTTTCCTCTTGAAGCAGCCCTAAGCCGAGCCTGCCTAAAGACATTTTCATTGGAAAGGTGTGCCAAGCGTCCAAAAGTACTGGTTTTCTGAAATCTCGGCAAACATTTTTTCACCCAATCTTGATGAGACATTGTGGTAGTGATCAGTTCACTAAGTCCACTAGGCTGCCCAATTTTCACTCTTCTAGGTTGAAGCGTTCGTTTCCAGTAAGAGTTTGAATTTTTAGGTTTCACTCTGTTTTCTCCTATATAGATAGATGTGTTGGGAACTCTAAATGAAACACGGTTTGCTCTAGCTCTTTGAAAATTGACAAAATAAAGTAGTTTTAGGTTCTGTCTCTATGGTTTGTTTCCTCTTGAAGCACCCCTAACTGGAGACTGCGTAAATACACTTTCATTGGAAAGGTGTGCCAGGCGTCCAAAAGTACTGGTTTTCTGAAATCTCGGCAAACATTTTTTAACCCAATATTGATGATTCTCTGTGGTAGTGATCAGTTCACTAAGCCCACTTGGCTGCCACATTTTCACTCTTCTAGGTTGAAGCGTTCGTTTCCAGTAAGAGTTTGAATTTTTAGGTTTCACTGTGTTTTCTCGTATATAGATAGATGTGTTGGGAACTCTAAATGAAACACGGTTTGTGCTAGCTCTTTGAAAATTGACAAAATAAAGTAGTTTTAGGTTCTGTCTCTATGGTTTGTTTCCTCTTGAAGCAGCCCTAACTGGAGACTGCCTAAATACACTTTCATTGGAAACGTGTGCCAAGCGTCCAAAAGTACTGGTTTTCTGAAATCTCGGCAAACATTTTTTCACCCAATATTGATGATTCTCTGTGGTAGTGACCAGTTCACTAAGGCCACTTGGCTGCCAAATTTTCACTCTTCTAGGTTGAAGCGTGTGTTTCCAGTAAGAGTTTGAATTTTTAGGTTTCACTGTGTTTTCTCCTATATAGATAGATGTGTTGGGAACTCTAAATGAAACACGGCTTGTGCTAGCTCTTTGAAAATTGACAAAATAAAGTAGATTTAGGTTCTGTCTCTAAGGTTTGTTTCCTCTTGAAGCAGCCCTAAGCCGAGCCTGCCTAAAGACATTTTCATTGGAAAGGTGTGCCAAGCGTCCAAAAGTACTGGTTTTCTGAAATCTCGGCAAACATTTTTTCACCCAATCTTGATGAGACATTGTGGTAGTGATCAGTTCACTAAGTCCACTTGGCTGCCCAATTTTCACTCTTCTAGGTTGAAGCGTTCGTTTCCAGTAAGAGTTTGAATTTTTAGGTTTCACTCTGTTTTCTCCTATATAGATAGATGTGTTGGGAACTCTAAATGAAACACGGTTTGTGCTAGCTCTTTGAAAATTGACAAAATAAAGTAGTTTTAGGTTCTGTCTCTATGGTTTGTTTCCTCTTGAAGCAGCCCTAACTGGAGACTGCCTAAATACACTTTCATTGGAAACGTTTGCCAAGCGTCCAAAAGTACTGGTTTTCTGAAATCTCGGCAAACATTTTTTCACCCAATATTGATGATTCTCTGTGGTAGTGACCAGTTCACTAAGGCCACTTTGCTGCCAAATTTTCACTCTTCTAGGTTGAAACGTGTGTTTCCAGTAAGAGTTTGAATTTTTAGGTTTCACTGTGTTTTCTCCTATATAGATAGATGTGTTGGGAACTCTAAATGAAACACGGCTTGTGCTAGCTCTTTGAAAATTGACAAAATAAAGTAGATTTAGGTTCTGTCTCTAAGGTTTGTTTCCTCTTGAAGCAGCCCTAAGCCGAGCCTGCCTAAAGACATTTTCATTGGAAAGGTGTGCCAAGCGTCCAAAAGTACTGGTTTTCTGAAATCTCGGCAAACATTTTTTCACCCAATCATGATGAGACATTGTGGTAGTGATCAGTTCACTAAGTCCACTTGGCTGCCCAATTTTCACTCTTCTAGGTTGAAGCGTTCGTTTCCAGTAAGAGTTTGAATTTTTAGGTTTCACTCTGTTTTCTCCTATATAGATAGATGTGTTGGGAACTCTAAATGAAACACGGTTTGTGCTAGCTCTTTGAAAATTGACAAAATAAAGTAGTTTTAGGTTCTGTCTCTATGGTTTGTTTCCTCTTGAAGCAGCCCTAACTGGAGACTGCCTAAATAAACTTTCATTGGAAACGTGTGCCAAGCGTCCAAAAGTACTGGTTTTCTGAAATCTCGGCAAACATTTTTTCACCCAATATTGATGATTCTCTGTGGTAGTGACCAGTTCACTAAGGCCACTTTGCTGCCAAATTTTCACTCTTCTAGGTTGAAGCGTGTGTTTCCAGTAAGAGTTTGAATTTTTAGGTTTCACTGTGTTTTCTCCTATATAGATAGATGTGTTGGGAACTCTAAATGAAACACGGCTTGTGCTAGCTCTTTGAAAATTGACAAAATAAAGTAGTTCTAATTTCTGTCTCTAAGGTTTGTTTCCTTTGGAAGCAGCCCTAAGCAGAGCCTGCCTAAAGACATTTTCATTGGAAAGGTGTGCCAAGCGTCCAAAAGTACTGGTTTTCTGAAATCTCGGCAAACCTTTTTTCACCCAATCTTGATGAGACATTGTGGTAGTGATCAGTTCACTAAGTCCACTTGGCTGCCCAATTTTCACTCTTCTAGGTTGAAGCGTTCGATTCCAGTAAGAGTTTGAATTTTTAGGTTTCACTCTGTTTTCTCCTATATAGATAGATGTGTTGGGAACTCTAAATGAAACACGGTTTGTGCTAGCTCTTTGAAAATTGACAAAATAGAGTGGTTTTAGGTTCTGTCTCCATGGTTTGTTTTTCGTGAAGCAGCCCTAACTAGAGACTGCCTAAGTACACTTTCATTGGAAAGGTGTGCCAAGCGTCGAAAAGCACTGGTTTTCTGAAATCTCGGCAAACATTTTTTCACCCAATATTGATGATTCTCTGTGGTAATGTTCAGTTCACTAAGCCCACTTGGCTGCCCAATATTCACTCTTCTAGGTTGAAGCGTTCGTTTCCAATAAGAGTTTGAATTTTTAGGTTTCACTCTGTTTTCTCCTATATAGATAGATGTGTTGGGAACTCTAAATGAAACACGGTTTGTGCTAGCTCTTTGAAAATTGACAAAATAAAGTAGTTTTAGGTTCTGTGTCTATGGATTGTTTCCTCTTGAAGCAGCCCTAACTGGAGACTGCCTAAATACACTTTCATTGGAAACGTGTGCCAAGTTTCCAAAAGTACTGGTTTTCTGAAATCTCGGCAAACATTTTTTCACCCAATCTGGATGATTCTTTGTGGTAGTGATCAGTTCACGAAGTCAACTTGGCTTCCCAATTTTCACTCTTCTAGGTTGAAGCGTTCGTTTCCAGTAAGAGTTTGAATTTTTAGGTTTCACTCTGTTTTATCCTATATAGATAGATGTGTTGGGAACTCTAAATGAAACACGGTTTGTGCTAGCTCTTTGAAAATTGACAAAATAAAGTAGTTTTAGGTTCTGTCTCTATGGTTTGTTTCCTTTTGAAGCAGCCCTAACTGGAGACTGCCTAAATACACTTTCATTGGAAACGTGTGCCAAGCGTCCAAAAATACTGGTTTTCTGAAATCTCAGCAAACCTTTTTTCACCCAATCTTGATGAGACATTGTGGTAGTGATCAGTTCACTAAGTCCACTTGGCTGCCCAATTTTCACTCTTCTAGGTTGAAGCGTTCGATTCCAGTAAGAGTTTGAATTTTTAGGTTTCACTCTGTTTTCTCCTATATAGATAGATGTGTTGGGAACTCTAAATGAAACACGGTTTGTGCTAGCTCTTTGAAAATTGACAAAATAGAGTGTTTTTAGGTTCTGTCTCCATGGTTTGTTTTTTCTTTAAGCAGCCCTAACTAGAGACTGCCTAAGTACACTTTCATTGGAAAGGTGTGCCAAGCGTCCAAAAGCACTGGTTTTCTGAAATCTCGGCAAACATTTTTTCACCCAATCTTGATGATTCTCTGTGGTAATGTTCAGTTCACTAAGCCCACTTGGCTGCCCAATATTCACTCTTCTAGGTTGAAGCGTTCGTTTCCAATAAGAGTTTGAATTTTTTTGTTTCACTCTGTTTTCTCCTATATAGATAGATGTGTTGGGAACTCTAAATGAAACACGGTTTGTGCTAGCTCTTTGAAAATTGACAAAATAAAGTAGTTTTAGGTTCTGTCTCTATGTTTTGTTTCCTCTTGAAGCAGCCCTAACTGGAGACTGCCTCACTACACTTTCATTGGAAACGTGTGCCAAGCGTCCAAAAGTACTGGTTTTCTGAAATCTCGGCAAACATTTTTTCACCCAATCTGGATGATTCTCTGTGGTAGTGATCAGTTCACGAAGTCAACTTGGCTTCCCAATTTTCACTCTTCTAGGTTGAAGCGTTCATTTCCAGTAAGAGTTTGAATTTTTAGGTTTCACTCTGTTTTCTCCTATATAGATAGATGTGTTGGGAACTCTAAATGAAACATGGCTTGTGCTAACTCTTTGAAAATTGACAAAATAAAGTAGTTCTAAGTTCTGTCTCTAAGGTTTGTTTCCTCTTCAAGCAGCCCTAACTGGAGACTGCCTAAATACACTTTCATTGGAAACGTGTGCCAAGCGTCCAAAAGTACTGGTTTTCTGAAATCTCGGCAAACATTTTTTCACCCAATCTGGATGATTCTCTGTGGTAGTGATCAGTTCACTAAGCCCACTTGGCTGCCCAATTTTCACTCTTGTAGGTTGAAGCGTTCGTTTCCAGTAAGAGTTTGAATTCTTAGGTTTCACTCTGTTTTCTCCTATATAGATAGATGTGTTGGGAACTCTAAATGAAACACGGTTTGTGCTAGCTCTTTTAAAAATTGACCAAATAAAGTAGTTCTAAGTTCTGTCTCAAACTTTGTTTCCTCTTGAAGCAGCCCTAAGCAGAGCCTGCCTAAAGACATTTTCATTGGAAAGGTGTGCCAAGCGTCCAAAAGTACTGGTTTTCTGAAATCTCGGCAAACATTTTTTCACCCAATCTTGATGAGACATTGTGGTAGTGATCAGTTCACTAAGTCCACTTGGCTGCCCAATTTTCACTCTTCTAGGTTGAAGCGTTCGTTTCCAGTAAGAGTTTGAATTTTTAGGTTTCACTCTGTTTTCTCCTATATAGATAGATGTGTTGGGAACTCTAAATGAAACACGGTTTGTGCTAGATCTTTGAAAATTGACAAAATAAAGTAGTTTTAGGTTCTGTCTCTATGGTTTGTTTCCTCTTGAAGCACCCCTAACTGGAGACTGCCTAAATACACTTTCATTGGAAAGGTGTGCCAAGCGTCCAAAAGTACTGGTTTTCTGAAATCTCGGCAAACATTTTTTCACCCAATACTGATGATTCTCTGTGGTCGTGATCAGTTCACTAAGCCCACTTGGCTGCCAAATTTTCACTCTTCTAGGTTGAAGCGTGTGTTTCCAGTAGGAGTTTGAATTTTTAGGTTTCACTGTGTTTTCTCCTATATAGATAGATGTGTTGGGAACTCTAAATGAAACACGGCTTGTGCTAGCTCTTTGAAAATTGACAAAATAAAGTACATTTAGGTTCTGTCTCTAAGGTTTGTTTCCTCTTGAAGCAGCCCTAAGCAGAGCCTGCCTAAAGACATTTTCATTGGAAAGGTGTGCCAAGCGTCCAAAAGTACTGGTTTTCTGAAATCTCGGCAATCATTTTTTCACCCAATATTGATGATTCTCTGTGGTAGTGACCAGTTCACTAAGCCCACTTGGCTGCCCAATTTTCACTCTTCTAAGTTGAAGCGTTCGTTTCCAGTAAGAGTTTGAATTTTTAGGTTTCACTGTGTTTTCTCCTATATAGATAGATGTGTTTGGAACTCTAAATGAAACACGGTTTGTGCTAGCTCTTTGAAAATTGACAAAATAAAGTAGTTTTAGGTTCTGTCTCTATGGTTTGTTTCCTCTTCAAGCAGCCCTAACTGGAGACTGCATAAATACACTTTCATTGGAAACGTGTGCCAAGCGTCCAAAAGTACTGGTTTTCTGAAATCTCGGCAAACATTTTTCACCCAATCTGGATGATTCTCTGTGGTAGTGATCAGTTCACTAAGCCCACTTGGCTGCCCAATTTTCACTCTTGTAGGTTGAAGCGTTCGTTTCCAGTAAGAGTTTGAATTCTTAGGTTTCACTCTGTTTTCTCCTATATAGATAGATGTGTTGGGAACTCTAAATGAAACACGGTTTGTGCTAGCTCTTTTAAAAATTGACAAAATAAAGTAGTTCTAAGTTCTGTCTCAAACTTTGTTTCCTCTTGAAGCAGCCCTAAGCAGAGCCTGCCTAAAGACATTTTCATTGGAAAGGTGTGCCAAGCGTCCAAAAGTACTGGTTTTCTGAAATCTCGGCAAACATTTTTTCACCCAATCTTGATGAGACATTGTGGTAGTGATCAGTTCACTAAGTCCACTTGGCTGCCCAATTTTCACTCTTCTAGGTTGAAGCGTTCGTTTCCAGTAAGAGTTTGAATTTTTAGGTTTCACTCTGTTTTCTCCTACATAGATACATGTGTTTGGAACTCTAAATGAAACACGGTTTGTGCTAGCTCTTTGAAAATTGACAAAATAAAGTAGTTTTAGGTTCTGTCTCTATGGTTTGTTTCCTCTTGAAGCAGCCCTAACTGGAGACTGCCTAAATACACTTTCATTGGAAAGGTGTGCCAAGCGTCCAAAAGTACTGGTTTTGTGAAATCTCGGCAAACATTTTTTCACCCAATATTGATGATTCTCTGTGGTAGTGATCAGTTCACTAAGCCCACTTGGCTGCCAAATTTTCACTCTTCTATGTTGAAGCGTGTGTTTCCAGTAAGAGTTTGAATTTTTAGGTTTCACTGTGTTTTCTCCTATATAGATAGATGTGTTGGGAACTCTAAATGAAACACGGCTTGTGCTAGCTCTTTGAAAATTGACAAAATAAAGTAGATTTAGGTTCTGTCTCTAAGGTTTGCTTCCTCTTGAAGCAGCCCTGAGCAGAGCCTGCCTAAAGACATTTTCATTGGAAAGGTGTGCCAAGCGTCCAAAAGTACTGGTTTTCTGAAATCTCGGCAATCATTTTTTCACCCAATATTGATGATTCTCTGTGGTAGTGACCAGTTCACTAAGCCCACTTGGCTGCCCAATTTTCACTCTTCTAAGTTGAAGCGTTCGTTTCCAGTAAGAGTTTGAAATTTTAGGTTTCACTGTGTTTTCTCCTATATAGATAGTTGTGTTTGGAACTCTAAATGAAACACGGTTTGTGCTAGCTCTTTGAAAATTGACAAAATAAAGTAGTTTTAGGTTCTGTCTCTATGGTTTGTTTCCTCTTCAAGCAGCCCTAACTGGAGACTGCATAAATACACTTTCATTGGAAACGTGTGCCAAGCGTCCAAAAGTACTGGTTTTCTGAAATCTCGGCAAACATTTTTCACCCAATCTGGATGATTCTCTGTGGTAGTGATCAGTTCACTAAGCCCACTTGGCTGCCCAATTTTCACTCTTGTAGGTTGAAGCGTTCGTTTCCAGTAAGAGTTTGAATTCTTAGGTTTCACTCTGTTTTCTCCTATATAGATAGATGTGTTGGGAACTCTAAATGAAACACGGTTTGTGCTAGCTCTTTTAAAAATTGACAAAATAAAGTAGTTCTAAGTTCTGTCTCAAACTTTGTTTCCTCTTGAAGCAGCCCTAAGCAGAGCCTGCCTAAAGACATTTTCATTGGAAAGGTGTGCCAAGCGTCCAAAAGTACTGGTTTTCTGAAATCTCGGCAAACATTTTTTCACCCAATCTTGATGAGACATTGTGGTAGTGATCAGTTCACTAAGTCCACTTGGCTGCCCAATTTTCACTCTTCTAGGTTGAAGCGTTCATTTCCAGTAAGAGTTTGAATTTTTAGGTTTCACTCTGTTTTCTCCTATATAGATAGATGTGTTGGGAACTCTAAATGAAACACGGTTTGTGCTAGCTCTTTGAAAATTGACAAAATAAAGTAGTTTTAGGTTCTGTCTCTATGGTTTGTTTCCTCTTGAAGCAGCCCTAACTGGAGACTGCCTAAATACACTTTCATTGGAAAGGTGTGCCAAGCGTCCAAAAGTACTGGTTTTGTGAAATCTCGGCAAACATTTTTTCACCCAATATTGATGATTCTCTGTGGTAGTGATCAGTTCACTAAGCCCACTTGGCTGCCAAATTTTCACTCTTCTATGTTGAAGCGTGTGTTTCCAGTAAGAGTTTGAATTTTTAGGTTTCACTGTGTTTTCTCCTATATAGATAGATGTGTTGGGAACTCTAAATGAAACACGGCTTGTGCTAGCTCTTTGAAAATTGACAAAATAAAGTAGATTTAGGTTCTGTCTCTAAGGTTTGCTTCCTCTTGAAGCAGCCCTGAGCAGAGCCTGCCTAAAGACATTTTCATTGGAAAGGTGTGCCAAGCGTCCAAAAGTACTGGTTTTCTGAAATCTCGGCAATCATTTTTTCACCCAATATTGATGATTCTCTGTGGTAGTGACCAGTTCACTAAGCCCACTTGGCTGCCCAATTTTCACTCTTCTAAGTTGAAGCGTTCGTTTCCAGTAAGAGTTTGAAATTTTAGGTTTCACTGTGTTTTCTCCTATATAGATAGTTGTGTTTGGAACTCTAAATGAAACACGGTTTGTGCTAGCTCTTTGAAAATTGACAAAATAAAGTAGTTCTAATTTCTGTCTCTAAGGTTTGTTTCCTCTGGAAGCAGCCCTAAGCACAGCCTGCCTAAAGACATTTTCATTGGAAAGGTGTGCCAAGCGTCCAAAAGTACTGGTTTTCTGAAATCTCGGCAAAACTGTTTTCACCCAATCTTGATGAGACATTGTGGTAGTGATCAGTTCACTAAGTCCACTTGGCTGCCCAATTTTCACTCTTCTAGGTTGAAGCGTTCGATTCCAGTAAGAGTTTGAATTTTTAGGTTTCACTCTGTTTTCTCCTATGTAGATAGATGTGTTGGGAACTCTAAATGAAACACGGTTTGTGCTAGCTCTTTGAAAATTGACAAAATAGAGTGGTTTTAGGTTCTGTCACCATGGTTTGTTTTTTCTTGAAGCAGCCCTAACTAGAGACTGCCTAAGTACACTTTCATTGGAAAGGTGTGCAAAGCGTCCAAAAGCACTGGTTTTCTGAAATCTCGGCAAACATTTTTTCACCCAATCTTGATGATTCTCTGTGGTAATGATCAGTTTACTAAGCCCACTTGGCTGCCCAATATTCACTCTTCTAGGTTGAAGCGTTCGTTTCCAATAAGAGTTTGAATTTTTAGGTTTCACTCTGTTTTCTCCTATATAGATAGATGTGTTGGGAACTCTAAATGAAACACGGTTTGTGCTAGCTCTTTGAAAATTGACAAAATAAAGTAGTTTTAGGTTCTGTCTCTATGGTTTGTTTCCTCTTGAAGCAGCCCAAACTGGAGACTGCCTAAATACACTTTCATTGGAAACGTGTGCCAAGCGTCCAAAAGTACTGGTTTTCTGAAATCTCCGCAAACATTTTTTCACCCAATCTGGATGATTCTCTGTGGTAGTGATCAGTTCACGAAGTCAACTTGGCTTCCCAATTTTCACTCTTCTAGGTTGAAGCGTTCATTTCCAGTAAGAGTTTGAATTTTTAGGTTTCACTCTGTTTTCTCCTATATAGATAGATGTGTTGGGAACTCTAAATGAAACACGGCTTGTGCTAGCTCTTTGAAAATTGACAAAATAAAGTAGTTCTAAGTTCTGTCTCTAAGGTTTGTTTCCTCTTGAAGCAGCCCTAAGCAGAGCATGCCTAAAGACATTTTCATTGGAAAGGTGTGCCAAGCGTCCAAAAGTACTGGTTTTCTGAAATCTCGGCAATCATTTTTTCACCCAATATTGATGATTCTCTGTGGTAGTGACCAGTTCACTAAGCCCACTTGGCTGCCCAATTTTCACTCTTCTAAGTTGAAGGGTTCGTTTCCAGTAAGAGTTTGAATTTTTAGGTTTCACTGTGTTTTCTCCTATATAGATAGATGTGTTTGGAACTCTAAATGAAACACGGTTTGTGCTAGCTCTTTGAAAATTGACAAAATAAAGTAGTTTTAGGTTCTGTCTCTATGGTTTGTTTCCTCTTCAAGCAGCCCTAACTGGAGACTGCCTAAATACACTTTCATTGGAAACGTGTGCCAAGCGTCCAAAAGTACTGGTTTTCTGAAATCTCGGCAAACATTTTTTCACCCAATCTGGATGATTCTCTGTGGTAGTGATCAGTTCACTAAGCCCACTTGGCTGCCCAATTTTCACTCTTGTAGGTTGAAGCGTTCGTTTCCAGTAAGAGTTTGAATTTTTAGGTTTCACTCTGTTTTCTCCTATATAGATAGATGTGTTGGGAACTCTAAATGAAACACGGTTTGTGCTAGCTCTTTTTAAAATTGACAAAATAAAGTAGTTCTAAGTTCTGTCTCTAAGGTTGTTTCCTCTTGAAGCAGCCCTAAGCAGAGCCTGCCTAAAGACATTTTCATTGGAAAGGTGTGCCAAGCGTCCAAAAGTACTGGTTTTCTGAAATCTCGGCAAACATTTTTTCACCCAATCTTGATGAGACATTGTGGTAGTGATCAGTTCACTAAGTCCACTTGGCTGCCCAATTTTCACTCTTCTAGGTTGAAGCGTTCGATTCCAGTAAGAGTTTGAATTTTTAGGTTTCACTCTGTTTTCTCCTATATAGATAGATGTGTTTGGAACTCTAAATGAAACACGGTTTGTGCTAGCTCTTTGAAAATTGACAAAATAGAGTGGTTTTAGGTTCTGTCTCCATGGTTTGTTTTTTCTTGAAGCAGCCCTAACTAGAGACTGCCTAAGTACACTTTCATTGGAAAGGTGTGCCACGTCCAAAAGTACTGGTTTTCTGAAATCTCGGCAAACATTTTTTCACCCAATCTTGATGATTCTCTGTGGTAATGATCAGTTTACTAAGCCCACTTGGCTGCCCAATATTCACTCTTCTAGGTTGAAGCATTCGTTTCCAATAAGAGTTTGAATTTTTAGGTTTCACTCTGTTTTCTCCTATATAGATAGATGTGTTGGGAACTCTAAATGAAACACGGTTTGTGCTAGCTCTTTGAAAATTGACAAAATAAAGTAGTTTTAGGTTCTGTCTCTATGGTTTGTTTCCTCTTGAAGCAGCCCTAACTGGAGACTGCCTAAATACACTTTCATTGGAAACGTGTGCCAAGCGTCCAAAAGTACTGGTTTTCTGAAATCTCGGCAAACATTTTTTCACCCAATCTGGATGATTCTCTGTGGTAGTGATCAGTTCACGAAGTCAATTTGGCTTCCCAATTTTCACTCTTCTAGGTTGAAGCGTTCATTTCCAGTAAGAGTTTGAATTTTTAGGTTTCACTCTGTTTTCTCCTATATAGATAGATGTGTTGGGAACTCTAAATGAAACACGGCTTGTGCTAGCTCTTTGAAAATTGACAAAATAAAGTAGTTCTAAGTTCTGTCTCTAAGGTTTGTTTCCTCTTGAAGCAGCCCTAAGCAGAGCCTGCCTAAAGACATTTTCATTGGAAAGGTGTGCCAATCCTCCAAAAGTACTGGTTTTCTGAAATCTCGGCAATCATTTTTTCACCCAATATTGATGATTCTCTGTGGTAGTCACCAGTTCACTAAGCCCACTTGGCTGCCCAATTTTCACTCTTCTAAGTTGAAGGGTTCGTTTCCAGTAAGAGTTTGAATTTTTAGGTTTCACTGTGTTTTCTCCTATATAGATAGATGTGTTTGGAATTCTAAATGAAACACGGTTTGTGCTAGCTCTTTGAAAATTGACAAAATAAAGTAGTTTTAGGTTCTGTCTCTGTGGTTTGTTTCCTCTTCAAGCAGCCCTAACTGGAGACTGCCTAAATACACTTTCATTGGAAACGTGTGCCAAGCGTCCAAAAGTACTGGTTTTCTGAAATCTCGGCAAACATTTTTTCACCCAATCTGGATGATTCTCTGTGGTAGTGATCAGTTCACTAAGGCCACTTGGCTGCCAAATTTTCACTCTTGTAGGTTGAAGCGTTCGTTTCCAGTAAGAGTTTGAATTTTTAGGTTTCACTCTGTTTTCTCCTATATAGATAGATGTGTTGGGAACTCTAAATGAAACACGGTTTGTGCTAGCTCTTTTAAAAATTGACAAAATAAAGTAGTTCTAATTTCTGTCTCTAAGGTTGATTCCTCTTGAAGCAGCCCTAAGCAGAGCCTGCCTAAAGACATTTTCATTGGAAAGGTGTGCCAAGCGTCCAAAAGTACTGGTTTTCTGAAATCTCGGCAAACATTTTTTCACCCAATCTTGATGAGACTTGTGGTAGTGATCAGTTCACTAAGTCCACTTGGCTGCCAAATTTTCACTCTTCTAGGTTGAAGCTTTCGTTTCCAGTAAGAGTTTGAATTTTTAGGTTTCACTCTGTTTTCTCCTATATAGATAGATGTGTTGGGAACTCTAAATGAAACACGGTTTGTGCTAGCTCTTTGAAAATTGACAAAATAAAGTAGTTTTAGGTTCTGTCTCTATGGTTTGTTTCCTCTTGAAGCACCCCTAACTGGAGACTGCCTAAATACACTTTCATTGGAAAGGTGTGCCAAGCGTCCAAAAGTACTGGTTTTCTGAAATCTCGGCAAACATTTTTTTACCCAATATTGATGATTCTCTGTGGTAGTGATCAGTTCACTAAGCCCACTTGGCTGCCAAATTTTCACTCTTCTAGGTTGAAGCGTGTGTTTCCAGTAAGAGTTTGAATTTTTAGGTTTCACTGTGTTTTCTCCTATATAGATAGATGTGTTGGGAACTCTAAATGAAACACGGCTTGTGCTAGCTCTTTGAAAATTGACAAAATAAAGTAGATTTAGGTTCTGTCTCTAAGGTTTGTTTCCTCTTGAAGCAGCCCTAAGCAGAGCCTGCCTAAAGACATTTTCATTGGAAAGGTGTGCCAAGCGTCCAAAAGTACTGGTTTTCTGAAATCTCGGCAATCATTTTTTCACCCAATATTGATGATTCTCTGTGGTAGTTACCAGTTCACTAAGCCCACTTGGCTGCCCAATTTTCACTCTTCTAAGTTGAAGCGTTCGTTTCCAGTAAGAGTTTGAATTTTTAGGTTTCACTGTGTTTTCTCCTATATAGATAGATGTGTTTGGAACTCTAAATGAAACACGGTTTGTGCTAGCTCTTTGAAAATTGACAAAATAAAGTAGTTCTAATTTCTGTCGCTAAGGTTTGTTTCCTCTGGAAGCAGCCCTAAGCAGAGCCTGCCTAAAGACATTTTCATTGGAAAGGTGTGCCAAGCGTCCAAAAGTACTGGTTTTCTGAAATCTCGGCAAACATTTTTTCACCCAATCTTGATGAGACATTGTGGTAGTGATCAGTTCACTAAGCCCACTTGGCTGCCCAATATTCACTCTTCTAGGTTGAAGCGTTCGTTTCCAATAAGAGTTTGAATTTTTAGGTTTCACTCTGTTTTCTCCTATATAGATAGATGTGTTGGGAACTCTAAATGAAACACGGTTTGTGCTAGCTCTTTGAAAATTGAAAAAATAAAGTAGTTTTAGGTTCTGTCTCTATGGTTTGTTTCCTCTTGAAGCAGCCCTAACTGGAGACTGCCTAACTATACTTTCATTGGAAACGTGTGCCAAGCGTCCAAAAGTACTGGTTTTCTGAAATCTCGGCAAACATTTTTTCACCCAATCTGGAAGATTCTCTGTGGTAGTGATCAGTTCACGAAGTCAACTTGGCTTCCCAATTTTCACTCTTCTAGGTTGAAGCGTTCATTTCCAGTAAGAGTTTGAATTATTAGGTTTCACTCTGTTTTCTCCTATATAGATAGATGTGTTGGGAACTCTAAATGAAACACGGCTTGTGCTAGCTCTTTGAAAATTGACAAAATAAAGTAGTTCTAAGTTCTGTCTCTAAGGTTTGTTTCCTCTTCAAGCAGCCCTAACTGGAGACTGCCTAAATACACTTTCATTGGAAACGTGTGCCAAGCGTCCAAAAGTACTGGTTTTCTGAAATCTCGGCAAACATTTTTTCACCCAATCTGGATGATTCTCTGTGGTAGTGATCAGTTCACTAAGCCCACTTGGTTGCCCAATTTTCACTCTTGTAGGTTGAAGCGTTCGTTTCCAGTAAGAGTTTGAATTTTTAGGTTTCACTCTGTTTTCTCCTATATAGATAGATGTGTTGGGAACTCTAAATGAAACACGGTTTGTGCTAGCTCTTTGAAAAATTGACAAAATAAAGTAGTTCTAAGTTCTGTCTCAAAGGTTGTTTCCTCTTGAAGCAGCCCTAAGCAGAGCCTGCCTAAAGACATTTTCATTGGAAAGGTGTGCCAAGCGTCCAAAAGTACTGGTTTTCTGAAATCTCGGCAAACCTTTTTTCACCCAATCTTGATGAGACATTGTGGTAGTGATCAGTTCACTAAGTCCACTTGGCTGCCCAATTTTCACTCTTCTAGGTTGAAGCGTTCGATTCCAGTAAGAGTTTGAATTTTTAGGTTTCACTCTGTTTTCTCCTATATAGATAGATGTGTTGGGAACTCTAAATGAAACACGGTTTGTGCTAGCTCTTTGAAAATTGACAAAATAAAGTAGTTTTAGGTTCTGTCTCTATGGTTTGTTTCCTCTTGAAGCACCCCTAACTGGAGACTGCCTAAATACACTTTCATTGGAAAGGTGTGCCAAGCGTCCAAAAGTACTGGTTTTCTGAAATCTCGGCAATCATTTTTTCACCCAATATTGATGATTCTCTGTGGTAGTGACCAGTTCACTAAGCCCACTTGGCTGCCCAATTTTCACTCTTCTAAGTTGAAGCGTTCGTTTCCAGTAAGAGTTTGAATTTTTAGGTTTCACTGTGTTTTCTCCTATATAGATAGATGTGTTTGGAACTCTAAATGAAACACGGTTTGTGCTAGCTCTTTGAAAATTGACAAAATAAAGTAGTTCTAATTTCTGTCTCTAAGGTTTGTTTCCTCTGGAAGCAGCCCTAAGCAGAGCCTGCCTAAAGACATTTTCATTGGAAAGGTGTGCCAAGCGTCCAAAAGTACTGGTTTTCTGAAATCTCGGCAAACCTTTTTTCACCCAATCTTGATGAGACATTGTGGTAGTGATCAGTTCACTAAGTCCACTTGGCTGCCCAATTTTCACTCTTCTAGGTTGAAGCGTTCGATTCCAGTAAGAGTTTGAATTTTTAGGTTTCACTCTGTTTTCTCCTATATAGATAGAAGTGTTGGGAACTCTAAATGAAACACGGTTTGTGCTAGCTCTTTGAAAATTGACAAAATAGAGTGGTTTTAGGTTCTGTCTCCATGGTTTGTTTTTTCTTGAAGCAGCCCTAACTAGAGACTGCCTAAGTACACTTTCATTGGAAAGGTGTGCCAAGCGTCCAAAAGCACTGGTTTTCTGAAATCTCGGCAAACATTTTTTCACCCAATCTTGATGATTCTCTGTGGTAATGATCAGTTCACTAAGCCCACTTGGCTGCCCAATATTCACTCTTCTAGGTTGAAGCGTTCGTTTCCAATAAGAGTTTGAATTTTTAGGTTTCACTCTGTTTTCTCCTATATAGATAGATGTGTTGGGAACTCTAAATGAAACACGGTTTGTGCTAGCTCTTTGAAAATTGAAAAAATAAAGTAGTTTTAGGTTCTGTCTCTATGGTTTGTTTCCTCTTGAAGCAGCCCTAACTGGAGACTGCCTAACTATACTTTCATTGGAAACGTGTGCCAAGCGTCCAAAAGTACTGGTTTTCTGAAATCTCGGCAAACATTTTTTCACCCAATCTGGAAGATTCTCTGTGGTAGTGATCAGTTCACGAAGTCAACTTGGCTTCCCAATTTTCACTCTTCTAGGTTGAAGCGTTCATTTCCAGTAAGAGTTTGAATTATTAGGTTTCACTCTGTTTTCTCCTATATAGATAGATGTGTTGGGAACTCTAAATGAAACACGGCTTGTGCTAGCTCTTTGAAAATTGACAAAATAAAGTAGTTCTAAGTTCTGTCTCTAAGGTTTGTTTCCTCTTCAAGCAGCCCTAACTGGAGACTGCCTAAATACACTTTCATTGGAAACGTGTGCCAAGCGTCCAAAAGTACTGGTTTTCTGAAATCTCGGCAAACATTTTTTCACCCAATCTGGATGATTCTCTGTGGTAGTGATCAGTTCACTAAGCCCACTTGGTTGCCCAATTTTCACTCTTGTAGGTTGAAGCGTTCGTTTCCAGTAAGAGTTTGAATTTTTAGGTTTCACTCTGTTTTCTCCTATATAGATAGATGTGTTGGGAACTCTAAATGAAACACGGTTTGTGCTAGCTCTTTTAAAAATTGACAAAATAAAGTAGTTCTAAGTTCTGTCTCAAAGGTTGTTTCCTCTTGAAGCAGCCCTAAGCAGAGCCTGCCTAAAGACATTTTCATTGGAAAGGTGTGCCAAGCGTCCAAAAGTACTGGTTTTCTGAAATCTCGGCAAACCTTTTTTCACCCAATCTTGATGAGACATTGTGGTAGTGATCAGTTCACTAAGTCCACTTGGCTGCCCAATTTTCACTCTTCTAGGTTGAAGCGTTCGATTCCAGTAAGAGTTTGAATTTTTAGGTTTCACTCTGTTTTCTCCTATATAGATAGATGTGTTGGGAACTCTAAATGAAACACGGTTTGTGCTAGCTCTTTGAAAATTGACAAAATAAAGTAGTTTTAGGTTCTGTCTCTATGGTTTGTTTCCTCTTGAAGCACCCCTAACTGGAGACTGCCTAAATACACTTTCATTGGAAAGGTGTGCCAAGCGTCCAAAAGTACTGGTTTTCTGAAATCTCGGCAAACATTTTTTCACCCAATATTGATGATTCTCTGTGGTAGTGACCAGTTCACTAAGCCCACTTGGCTGCCCAATTTTCACTCTTCTAGGTTGAAGCGTGTGTTTCCAGTAAGAGTTTGAATTTTTAGGTTTCACTGTGTTTTCTCCTATATAGATAGATGTGTTTGGAACTCTAAATGAAACACGGCTTGTGCTAGCTCTTTGAAAATTGACAAAATAAAGTAGATTTAGGTTCTGTCTCTAAGGTTTGTTTCCTCTTGAAGCAGCCCTAAGCAGAGCCTGCCTAAAGACATTTTCATTGGAAAGGTGTGCCAAGCGTCCAAAAGTACTGGTTTTCTGAAATCTCGGCAATCATTTTTTCACCCAATATTGATGATTCTCTGTGGTAGTGACCAGTTCACTAAGCCCACTTGGCTGCCCAATTTACACTCTTCTAAGTTGAAGCGTTCGTTTCCAGTAAGAGTTTGAATTTTTATTTTTCACTGTGTTTTCTCCTATATAGATAGATGTTTTGGAACTCTAAATGAAACACGGTTTTTGCTAGCTCTTTGAAAATTGACAAAATAAAGTAGTTCTAATTTCTGTCTCTAAGGTTTGTTTCCTCTGGAAGCAGCCCTAAGCAGAGCCTGCCTAAAGACATTTTCATTGGAAAGGTGTGCCAAGCGTCCAAAAGCACTGGTTTTCTGAAATCTCGGCAAACCTTTTTTCACCCAATCTTGATGATTCTCTGTGGTAATGATCAGTTCACTAAGCCCACTTGGCTGCCCAATATTCACTCTTCTAGGTTGAAGCGTTCGTTTCCAATAAGAATTTGAATTTTTAGGTTTCACTCTGTTTTCCCCTATATAGATAGATGTGTTGGGAACTCTAAATGAAACACGGTTTGTGCTAGCTCTTTGAAAATTGACAAAATAAAGTAGTTTTAGGTTCTGTCTCTATGGTTTGTTTCCTCTTGAAGCAGCCCTAACTGGAGACTGCCTAACTACACTTTCATTGGAAACGTGTGCCAAGCGTCCAAAAGTACTGGTTTTCTGAAATCTCGGCAAACATTTTTTCACCCAATCTGGATGATTCTCTGTGGTAGTGATCAGTTCACGAAGTCAACTTGGCTTCCCAATTTTCACTCTTCTTGGTTGAAGCGTTCATTTCCAGTAAGAGTTTGAATTTTTAGGTTTCACTCTGTTTTCTCCTATATAGATAGATGTGTTGGGAACTCTAAATGAAACACGGCTTGTGCTAGCTCTTTGAAAATTGACAAAATAAAGTAGCTCTAAGTTCTGTCTCTAAGGTTTGTTTCCTCTTGAAGCAGCCCTAAGCAGAGCCTGCCTAAAGACATTTTCATTGGAAAGGTGTGCCAAGCGTCCAAAAGTACTGGTTTTCTGAAATCTCGGCAATCATTTTTTCACCCAATATTGATGATTCTCTGTGGTAGTGACCAGTTCACTAAGCCCACTTGGCTGCCCAATTTTCACTCTTCTAAGTTGAAGCGTTCGTTTCCAGTAAGAGTTTGAATTTTTAGGTTTCACTCTGTTTTCTCCTATATAGATAGATGTGTTTGGAACTCTAAATGAAACACGGTTTGTGCTAGCTCTTTGAAAATTGACAAAATAAAGTAGTTTTAGGTTCTCTCTCTATGGTTTGTTTCCTCTTCAAGCAGCCCTAACTGGAGACTGCCTAAATACACTTTCATTGGAAACGTCTGCCAAGCGTCCAAAAGTACTGGTTTTCTGAAATCTCGGCAAACATTTTTTCACCCAATCTGGATGATTCTCTGTGGTAGTGATCAGTTCACGAAGTCAACTTGGCTTCCCAATTTTCACTCTTCTAAGTTGAAGCGTTCGTTTCCAGTAAGAGTTTGAATTTTTAGGTTTCACTCTGTTTTCTCCTATATAGATAGATGTGTTGGGAACTCTAAATGAAACACGGCTTGTGCTAGCTCTTTGAAAATTGACAAAATAAAGTAGTTCTAAGTTATGTCTCTAAGGTTTGTTTCCTCTTGAAGCAGCCCTAAGCAGAGCCTGCCTAAAGACATTTTCATTGGAAAGGTGTGCCAAGCGTCCAAAAGTACTGGTTTTCTGAAATCTCGGCAAACCTCTTTTCACCCAATCTTGATGAGACATTGTGGTAGTGATCAGTTCACTAAGTCCACTTGGCTGCCCAAGTTTCACTCTTCTAGGTTGAAGCGTTCGATTCCAGTAAGAGTTTGAATTTTTAGGTTTCACTCTGTTTTCTCCTATAAAGATAGATGTGTTGGGAACTCTAAATGAAACACGGTTTGGGCTAGCTCTTTGAAAATTGAGAAAATAGAGTGGTTTTAGGTTCTGTCTCCATGGTTTGTTTTTTCTTGAAGCAGCCCTAACTAGAGACTGCCTAAGTACACTTTCATTGGAAAGGTGTGCCAAGCGTCCAAAAGCACTGGTTTTCTGAAATCTCGGCAAACATTTTTTCACCCAATCTTGATGATTCTCTGTGGTAATGATCAGTTCACTAAGCCCACTTGGCTGCCCAATATTCACTCTTCTAGGTTGAAGCGTTCGATTCCAGTAAGAGTTTGAATTTTTAGGTTTCACTCTGTTTTCTCCTATATAGATAGATGTGTTTGGAACTCTAAATGAAACACGGTTTGTGCTAGCTCTTTGAAAATTGACAAAATAGAGTGGTTTTAGGTTCTGTCTCAATGGTTTGTTTTTTCTTGAAGCAGCCCTAACTAGAGACTGCCTAAGTACACTTTCATTGGAAAGGTGTGCCAAGCGTCCAAAAGCACTGGTTTTCTGAAATCTCGGCAAACATTTTTTCACCCAATCTTGATGATTCTCTGTGGCAATGATCAGTTCACTAAGCCCACTTGGCTGCCCAATATTCACTCTTCTAGGTTAAAGCGTTCGTTTCCAATAAGAGTTTGAATTTTTAGGTTTCACTCTGTTTTCTCCTATATAGATAGATGTGTTGGGAACTCTAAATGAAACACGGCTTGTGCTAGCTCTTTGAAAATTGACAAAATAAAGTAGTTTTAGGTTCTGTCTCTATGGTTTGTTTCCTCTTGAAGCAGCCCTAACTGGAGACTGCCTAAATACACTTTCATTGGAAACGTGTGCCAAGCGTCCAAAAGTACTGGTTTTCTGAAATCTCGGCAAACATTTTTTCACCCAATCTTGATGATTCTCTGTGGTAGTGATCAGTTCACGAAGTCAACTTGGCTTCCCAATTTTCACTCTTCTAGGTTGAAGCGTTCATTTCCAGTAAGAGTTTGAATTTTTAGGTTTCACTCTGTTTTCTCCTATATAGATAGATGTGTTGGGAACTCTAAATGAAACACGGTTTGTGCTAGCTCTTTGAAAATTGACAAAATAAAGTAGTTTTAGGTTCTGTCTCTATGGTTTGTTTCCTCTTGAAGCAGCCCTAACTGGAGACTGCCTAAATACACTTTCATTGGAAACGTGTGCAAAGCGTCCAAAAATACTGGTTTTCTGAAATCTCGGCAAACCTTTTTTCACCCAATCTTGATGAGACATTGTGGTAGTGATCAGTTCACTACGTCCACTTGGCTGCCCAATTTTCACTCTTCTAGGTTGAAGCGTGTGTTTCCAGTAACAGTTTGAATTTTTAGGTTTCACTGTGTTTTCTACTATATAGATAGATGTGTTTGGAACTCTAAATGAAACACGGCTTGTGCTAGCTCTTTGAAAATTGACAAAATAAAGTAGATTTAGGTTCTGTCTCTAAGGTTTGTTTCCTCTTGAAGCAGCCCTAAGCAGAGCCTGCCTAAAGACATTTTCATTGGAAAGGTGTGCCAACCGTCCAAAAGTACTGGTTTTCTGAAATCTCGGCAATCATTTTTTCACCCAATATTGATGATTCTCTGTGGTAGTGACCAGTTCACTAAGCCCACTTGGCTTCCCAATTTTCACTATTCTAAGTTGAAGCGTTCGTTTCCAGTAAGAGTTTGAATTTTTAGGTTTCACTCTGTTTTCTCCTATATAGATAGATGTGTTGGGAACTCTAAATGAAACACGGTTTGTGCTAGCTCTTTGAAAATTGACAAAATAGAGTGGTTTTAGGTTCTGTCTCCATGGTTTGTTTTTTCTTGAAGCAGCCCTAACTAGAGACTGCCTAAGTACACATTCATTGGAAAGGTGTGCCAAGCGTCCAAAAGAACTGGTTTTCTGAAATCTCGGCAAACATTTTTTCACCCAATCTTGATGATTCTCTGTGGTAATGATCAGTTCACTAAGCCCACTTGGCTGCCCTATATTCACTCTTCTAGGTTGAAGCGTTCGTTTCCAATAAGAGTTTGAATTTTTATTTTTCACTCTGTTTTCTCCTATATAGATAGATGTGTTGGGAACTCTAAATGAAACACGGTTTGTGCTAGCTCTTTGAAAATTGACAAAATAAAGTAGTTTTAGGTTCTCTCTCTATGGTTTGTTTCCTCTTCAAGCAGCCCTAACTGGAGACTGCCTAAATACACTTTCATTGGAAACGTGTGCCAAGCGACCAAAAGTACTGGTTTTCTGAAATCTCGGCAAACATTTTTTCACCCAATCTGGATGATTCTCTGTGGTAGTGATCAGTTCACTAAGCCCACTTGGCTGCCCAATTTTCACTCTTCTAGGTTGAAGCTTTCGTTTCCAGTAAGAGTTTGAATTTTTAGGTTTCACTCTGTTTTCTCCTATATAGATAGATGTGTTGGGAACTCTAAATGAAACACGGTTTGTGCTAGCTCTTTTAAAAATTGACAAAATAAAGTAGTTCTAAGTTCTGTCTCAAAGGTTGTTTCCTCTTGAAGCAGCCCTAAGCAGAGCCTGCCTAAAGACATTTTCATTGGAAAGGTGTGCCAAGCGTCCAAAAGTACACGTTTTCTGAAATCTCGGCAAACATTTTTTCACCCAATCTTGATGAGACATTGTGGTAGTGATGAGTTCACTAAGTCCACTTGGCTGCCCAATTTTCACTCTTCTAGGTTGAAGCGTTCGTTTCCAATAAGAGTTTGAATTTTTATTTTTCACTCTGTTTTCTCCTATATAGATAGATGTGTTGGGAACTCTAAATGAAACACGGTTTGTGCTAGCTCTTTGAAAATTGACAAAATAAAGTAGTTTTAGGTTCTGTCTCTATGGTTTGTTTCCTCTTGAAGCAGCCCTAACTGGAGACTGCCTAAATACACTTTCATTGGAAACGTGTGCCAAGCGTCCAAAAATACTGGTTTTCTGAAATCTCGGCAAACATTTTTTCACCCAATCTTGATGAGACATTGTGGTAGTGATCAGTTCACTAAGTCCACTTGGCTGCCCAATTTTCACTCTTCTAGGTTGAAGCGTTCGTTTCCAATAAGAGTTTGAATTTTTAGGTTTCACTGTGTTTTCTCCTATATAGATAGATGTGTTTGGAACTCTAAATGAAACACGGCTTGTGCTAGCTCTTTGAAAATTGACAAAATAAAGTAGATTTAGGTTCTGTCTCTAAGGTTTGTTTCCTCTTGAAGCAGCCCTAAGCAGAGCCTGCCTAAAGACATTTTCATTGGAAAGGTGTGCCAAACGTCCAAAAGAACTGGTTTTCTGAGATCTCGGCAATCATTTTTTCACCCAATATTGATGATTCTCTGTGGTAGTGACCAGTTCACTAAGCCCACTTGGCTGCCCAATTTTCACTCTTCTAAGTTGAAGCTTTCGTTTCCAGTAAGAGTTTGAATTTTTATCTTTCACTCTGTTTTCTCCTATATAGATAGATGTGTTGGGAACTCTAAATGAAACACGGTTTGTGCTAGCTCTTTGAAAATTGACAAAATAAAGTAGTTCTAAGTTCTGTCTCTAAGGTTGTTTCCTCTTGAAGCAGCCCTAAGCAGAGACTGCCTAAAGACATTTTCATTAGAAACGTGTGGCCAGCGTCCAAAAGCACTGGTTTTCTGAAATCTCGGCAAATATTTTTTCACCCAAACTGGATGATTCTCTGTGGTAGTGATCAGTACACTATGTCAACTTGGCTTCCCAATTTTCACTCTTCTAGGTTGAAGCGTTCGTTTCCAGGAAGAGTTTGAATTTTTAGGTTTCACTCTGTTTTCTCCTATATAGATAGATGTGTTGGGAACTCTAAATGAAACACGGTTTGTGCTAGCTCTTTGAAAATTGACAAAATAAAATAGATTTAGGTTCTGTCTCTATGGTTTGTTTCCTCTTGAAACAGCCCTAAGCAGAGACTGCCTAAAGACATTTTCATTGGAAAGGTGTGGCCAGCGTCCAAAAGTACTGGTTTTCTGAAATCCCGGCAAACATTTTTTCACCCAATCTTGATGATTCTCTGTGGTAATGATCAGTTCACTAAGTCCACTTGGCTGCCCAATTTTCACTCTTCTAGGTTGAAGCGTTCGTTTCCAGTAAGAGTTTGAATTTTTAGGTTTCACTCTGTTTTCTCCTATATAGATAGATGTGTTGGGAACTCTAAATGAAACACGGTTTGTGCTAGCTCTTTGAAAATTGACAAAATAAAGTAGTTTTAGGTTCTGTCTCTATGGTTTGTTTCCTCTTGAAGCATCCCTAACTGGAGACTGCCGAAATACACTTTCATTGGAAAGGTGTGCCAAGCGTCCAAAAGTACTGGTTTTCTGAAATCTCGGCAATCATTTTTTCACCCAATATTGATGATTCTCTGTGGTAGTGACCAGTTCACTAAGCCCACTTGGCTGCCCAATTTTCACTCTTCTAAGTTGAAGCGTTTGTTTCCAGTAAGAGTTTGAATTTTTAGGTTTCACTGTGTTTTCTCCTATATAGATAGATGTGTTTGGAACTCTAAATGAAACACGGTTTGTGCTAGCTCTTTGAAAATTGACAAAATAACGTAGTTCTAATTTCTGTCTCTAAGTTTTGTTTCCTCTTGAAGCAGCCCTAAGCAGAGCCTGCCTAAAGACATTTTCATTGGAAAGGTGTGCCAAGCGTCCAAAAGTACTGGTTTTCTGAAATCTCGGCAAACCTTTTTTCACCCAATCTTGATGAGACATTGTGGTAGTGATCAGTTCACTAAGTCCACTTGGCTGCCCAATTTTCACTCTTCTAGGTTGAAGCGTTCGATTCCAGTAAGAGTTTGAATTTTTAGGTTTAACTCTGTTTTCTCCTATATAGATAGATGTGTTGGGAACTCTAAATGAAACACGGTTTGTGCTAGCTCTTTGAAAATTGACAAAATAGAGTGGTTTTAGGTTCTGTCTCCATGGTTTGTTTTTTCTTGAAGCAGCCCTAACTAGAGACCGCCTAAATACACTTTCATTGGAAACGTGTGCCAAGCGTCCAAAAGTACTGGTTTTCTGAAATCTCAGCAAAACTTTCTTCACCCAATCTTGATGAGACATTGTCGTAGTGATCAGTTCACTACGTCCACTTGGCTGCCCAATTTTCACTCTTCTAGGTTGAAGCGTTCGTTTCCAATAAGAGTTTGAATTTTTAGGTTTCACTCTGTTTTTTCCTGTATAGATAGATGTGTTGGGAACTCTAAATGAAAACGGTTTGTGCTAGCTCTTTGAAAATTGACAAAATAAAATAGATTTAGGTTCTGTCTCTATGGTTTGTTTCCTCTTGAAGCAGCCCTAACTGGAGACTGCCTAAATACACTTTCATTGGAAAGGTGTGCCAAGCGTCCAAAAGTACTGGTTTTCTGAAATCTCGGCAAACATTTTTTCACCCAATATTGATGATTCTCTGTGGTAGTGATCAGTTCACTAAGCCCACTTGGCTGCCAAATTTTCACTCTTCTAGGTTGAAGCGTGTGTTTCCAGTAAGAGTTTGAATTTTTAGGTTTCACTGTGTTTTCTCCTATATAGATAGATGTGTTGGGAACTCTAAATGAAACACGGTTTGTGCTAGCTCTTTGAAAATTGACAAAATAAAGTAGTTTTAGGTTCTGTCTCTATGGTTTGTTTCCTCTTCAAGCAGCCCTAACTGGAGACTGCCTAAATACACTTTCATTGGAAACGTGTGCCAAGCGTCCAAAAGTACTGGTTTTCTGAAATCTCGGCAAATATTTTTTCACCCAAACTGGATGATTCTCTGTGGTAGTGATCAGTACACTAAGTCAACTTGGCTTCCCAATTTTCACTCTTCTAGGTTGAAGCGTTCGTTTCCAGTAAGAGTTTGAATTTTTAGGTTTCACTCTGTTTTCTCCTATATAGATAGATGCGTTGGGAACTCTAAATGAAACACGGTTTGTGCTAGCTCTTTGAAAATTGACAAAATAAAGTAGTTCTAAGTTCTGTCTCTAAGGTTGTTTCCTCTTGAAGCAGCCCTAAGCAGAGACTGCCTAAAGACATTTTCATTGGAAAGGTGTGGCCAGCGTCCAAAAGTACTGGTTTTCTGAAATCTCTGCAAACATTTTTTAACCCAATCTTGATGATTCTCTGTGGTAATGATGAGTTCACTAAGTCCACTTTGCTGTCCAATTTTCACTCTTCTAGGTTGAAGCCTTCGTTTCCAGTAAGAGTTTGAATTTTTAGGTTTCACTCTGTTTTCTCCTATATAGATAGATGTGTTGGGAACTCTAAATGAAACACGGTTTGTGCTAGCTCTTTGAAAATTGACAAAATAAAGTAGTTTTAGGTTCTGTCTCTATGGTTTGTTTCCTCTTGAAGCAGCCCTAACTGGAGACTGCCTAAATACACTTTCATTGGAAAGGTGTGCCAAGCGTCCAAAAGTACTGGTTTTCTGAAATCTCGGCAAACATTTTTTCACCCAATATTGATGATTCTCTGTGGTAGTGATCAGTTCACTAAGCCCACTTGGCTGCCAAATTTTCACTCTTCTAGGTTGAAGCGTGTGTTTCCAGTAAGAGTTTGAATTTTTAGGTTTCACTGTGTTTTCTCCTATATAGATAGATGTGTTTGGAACTCTAAATGAAACACGGCTTGTGCTAGCTCTTTGAAAATTGATAAAATAATGTAGATTTAGGTTCTGTCTCTAAGGTTTGTTTCCTCTTGAAGCAGCCCTAAGCAGAGCCTGCCTAAAGACATTTTCATTGGAAAGGTGTGCCAAGCGTCCAAAAGTACTGGTTTTCTGAAATCTCGGCAATCATTTTTTTCACCCAATATTGATGATTCTCTGTGGTAGTGACCAGTTCACTAAGCCCACTTGGCTGCCCAATTTTCATTCTTCTAAGTTGAAGCGTTCGTTTCCAGTAACAATTTGCATTTTTAGGTTTCACTCTGTTTTCTCCTATATAGATAGATGTGTTGGGAACTCTAAATGAAACACGGTTTGTGCTAGCTCTTTGAAAATTGACAAAATAAAGTAGTTCTAATTTCTGTCTCTAAGGTTTGTTTCCTCTTCAAGCAGCCCTAACTGGAGACTGCCTAAATACACTTTCTTTGGAAACGTGTGCCAAGCGTCCAAAAGTACTGGTTTTCTGAAATCTCTGCAAATGTTTTTTCACCCAGACTGGATGATTCTCTGTGGTAGTGATCAGTACACTAAGTCAACTTGGCTTCCCAATTTTTACTCTTCTAGGTTGAAGCGTTCGTTTCCAGTAAGAGTTTGAATTTTTAGGTTTCACTCTGTTTTCTCCTATATAGATAGATGTGTTGGGAACTCTAAATGAAACATGGTTTGTGCTAGCTCTTTGAAAATTGACAAAATAAAGTAGTTCTAAGTTCTGTCTCTAAGGTTGTTTCCTCTTGAAGCAGCCCTAAGCAGAGACTGCCTAAAGACATTTTCATTGGAAAGGTGTGGCCAGCGTCCAAAAGTACTGGTTTTCTGAAATCTCGGCAAACATTTTTTCACCCAATCTTGATGATTCTCTGTGGTAATGATCAGTTCACTAAGTCCACTTGGCTGCCCAATTTTCACTCTTCTAGGTTGAAGCGTTCGTTTCCAGTAAGAGTTTGAATTTTTAGGTTTCACTCTGTTTTCTCCTATATAGATAGATGTGTTGGGAACTCTAAATGAAACACGGTTTGTGCTAGCTCTTTAAAAATTGACAAAATAAAGTAGTTTTAGGTTCTGTCTCTATGGTTTGTTTCCTCTTGAAGCATCCCTAACTGGAGACTGCCTAAATACACTTTCATTGGAAAGGTGTGCCAAGCGTCCAAAAGTACTGGTTTTCTGAAATCTCGGCAAACATTTTTTCACCCAATATTGATGATTCTCTGTGGTAGTGACCAGTTCACTAAGCCCACTTGGCTGCCCAATTTTCACTCTTCTAATTTGAATCGTTCGTTTCCAGTAAGAGTTTGAATTTTTAGGTTTCACTGTGTTTTCTCCTATATAGATAGATGTGTTGGGAACTCTAAATGAAACACGGTTTGTGCTAGCTCTTTGAAAATTCACAAAATAAAGTAGTTCTAAGTTCTGTCTCTAAGGTTGTTTGGAAAGGTGTGGCCAGCGTCCTAAAGTACTGGTTTTCTGAAATCTCGGCAATCATTTTTTCACCCAATCTTGATGATTCTCTGTGGTAATGATCAGTTAACTAAGTCCACTTGGCTGCCCAATTTTCACTCTTCTAGGTTGAAGCGTTCGTTTCCAGTAAGAGTTTGAATTTTTAGGTTTCACTCTGTTTTCTCCTATATAGATAGATGTGTTGGGAACTCTAAATGAAACACGGTTTGTGCTAGCTCTTTGAAAATTGACAAAATAAAGTAGTTTTAGGTTCTGACTTATGGTTTGTTTCCTCTTGAAGCAGCCCTAACTGGAGACTGCCTAAATACACTTTCATTGGAAAGGTGTGCCAAGCGTCCAAAAATACTGGTTTTCTGAAATCTCGGCAAACCTTTTTTCACCCAATCTTGATGAGACATTGTGGTAGTGATCAGTTCACTAAGTCCACTTGGCTGCCCAATTTTAACTCTTCTAGGTTGAAGCGTTCGATTCCAGTAAGAGTTTGAATTTTTAGGTTTCACTCTGTTTTCTCCTATATAGATAGATGTGTTGGGAACTCTAAATGAAACACGGTTTGTGCTAGCTCTATGAAAATTGACAAAATAGCGTGGTTTTAGGTTCTGTCTCCATGGTTTGTTTTTTCTTGAAGCAGCCCTAACTAGAGACTGCCTAAGTACACTTTCATTGGAAAGGTGTGCCAAGCGTCCAAAAGCACTGGTTTTCTGAAATCTCGGCAAACATTTTTTCACCCAATCTTGATGATTCTCTGTTGTAATGATCAGTTCACTAAGCCCACTTGGCTGCCCAATATTCACTCTTCTAGGTTGAAGCGTTCGTTTCCAATAAGAGTTTGAATTTTTAGGTTTCACTCTGTTTTCTCCTATATAGATAGATGTGTTGGGAACTCTAAATGAAACACGGTTTGTGCTAGCACTTTGAAAATTGACAAAATAAAGTAGTTTTAGGTTCTGTCTCTATGGTTTGTTTCCTCTTGAAGCAGCCCTAACTGGAGACTGCCTAAATACACTTTCATTGGAAACGTGTGCCAAGCGTCCAAAAGTACTGGTTTTCTGAATTGGCAAACATTTTTTCACCCAATCTGGATGATTCTCTGTGGTAGTGATCAGTTCACGAAGTCAACTTGGCTTCCCAATTTTCACTCTTCTAGGTTGAAGCGTTCATTTCCAGTAAGAGTTTGAATTTTTAGGTTTCACTCTGTTTTCTCCTATATAAATAGATGTGTTGGGAACTCTCAATGAAACACGGCTTGTGCTAGCTCTTTGAAAATTGACAAAATAAAGTAGTTCTAAGTTCTGTCTCTAAGGTTTGTTTCCTCTTGAAGCAGCCCTAAGCAGAGCCTGCCTAAAGACATTTTCATTGGAAAGGTGTGCCAAGCATCCAAAAGTACTGGTTTTCTGAAATCTCGGCAATCATTTTTTCACCCAAACTGGATGATTCTCTGTGGTAGTGATCAGTACACTAAATCAACATGGCTTTCCAATTTTCACTCTTCTAGGTTGAAGCGTTCGTTTCCAGTAAGAGTTTGAATTTTTAGGTTTCACTCTGTTTTCTCCTATATAGATAGATGTGTTGGGAACTCTAAATGAAACACGGTTTGTGCTAGCTCTTTGAAAATTGACAAAATAAAGTAGTTCTAATTTCTGTCTCTAAGGTTTGTTTCCTCTGGAAGAAGCCCTAAGCAGAGCCTGCCTAAAGACATTTTCATTGGAAAGGTGTGCCAAGCGTCCAAAAGTACTGGTTTTCTGAAATCTCGGCAAACATTTTTTCACCCAATCTTGATGAGACATTGTGGTAGTGATCAGTTCACTAAGTCCACTTGGCTGCCCAATTTTCACTCTTCTAGGTGAAGCGTTCGATTACAGTAAGAGTTGGAATTTTTAGGTTTCACTCTGTTTTCTCCTATATAGATAGATGTGTTGGGAACTCTAAATGAAACACGGTTTGTGCTAGCTCTTTGAAAATTGACAAAATAGATTGGTTTTAGGTTCTGTCTCCATGGTTTGTTTTTTCTTGAAGCAGCCCTAAGCAGAGCCTGCCTAAAGACATTTTCATTGGAAAGGTGTGCCAAGCGTCCAAAAGTACTGGTTTTCTGAAATCTCGGCAAACCTTTTTTCACCCAATCTTGATGAGACATTGTGGTAGTGATCAGTTCACTAAGTCCACTTGGCTGCCCAATTTTCACTCTTCTAGGTTGAAGCGTTCAATTCCAGAAAGAGTTTGAATTTTTAGGTTTCACTCTGTTTTCTCCTATATAGATAGATGTGTTGGGAACTCTAAATGAAACACGGTTTGTGCTAGCTCTTTGAAAATTGACAAAATAAAGTAGTTTTAGGTTCTCTCTCTATGGTTTGCTTCCTCTTGAAGCAGCCCTAACTGGAGACTGTCTTAATACACTTTCATTGGAAACGTGTGCCAAGCGTCCAAAAGTACTGGTTTTCTGAAATCTCGGCAAACATTTTTTCACCCAATCTGGATGATTCTCTGTGGTAGTGATCAGTTCACGAAGTCAACTTGGCTTCCCAATTTTCACTCTTTTAGGTTGAAGCGTTCATTTCCAGTAAGAGTTTGAATTTTTAGGTTTCACTCTGTTTTCTCCTATATAGATAGATGTGTTGGGAACTCTAAATGAAACACGGTTTGTGCTAGCTCTTTGAAAATTGACAAAATAAAGTAGTTCTAAGTTCTGTCTCTAAGGTTTGTTTCCTCTTGAAGCAGCCCTAAGCAGAGCCTGCCTAAAGACATTTTCATTGGAAAGGTGTGGCCAGCGTCCAAAAGTACTGGTTTTCTGAAATCTCGGCAATCATTTTTTCACCCAATATTGATGATTCTCTGTGGTAGTGACCAGTTCACTAAGCCCACTTGGCTGCCCAATTTTCACTCTTCTAAGTTGAAGCGTTTGTTTCCAGTAAGAGTTTGAATTTTTAGGTTTCACTGTGTTTTCTCCTATATAGATAGATGTGTTTGGAACTCTAAATGAAACACGGTTTGTGCTAGCTCTTTGAAAATTGACAAAATAACGTAGTTCTAATTTCTGTCTCTAAGTTTTGTTTCCTCTTGAAGCAGCCCTAAGCAGAGCCTGCCTAAAGACATTTTCATTGGAAAGGTGTGCCAAGCATCCAAAAGTACTGGTTTTCTGAAATCTCGGCAAACCTTTTTTCACCCAATCTTGATGAGACATTGTGGTAGTGATCAGTTCACTAAGTCCACTTGGCTGCCCAATTTTCACTCTTCTAGGTTGAAGCGTTCGATTCCAGTAAGAGTTTGAATTTTTAGGTTTCACTCTGTTTTCTCCTATATAGATAGATGTGTTGGGAACTCTAAATGAAACACGGTTTGTGCTAGCTCTTTGAAAATTGACAAAATAGAGTGGTTTTAGGTTCTGTCTCCATGGTTTGTTTTTTCTTGAAGCAGCCCTAACTAGAGACCGCCTAAATACACTTTCATTGGAAACGTGTGCCAAGCGTCCAAAAGTACTGGTTTTCTGAAATCTCAGCAAAACTTTCTTCACCCAATCTTGATGAGACATTGTCGTAGTGATCAGTTCACTACGTCCACTTGGCTGCCCAATTTTCACTCTTCTAGGTTGAAGCGTTCGTTTCCAATAAGAGTTTGAATTTTTAGGTTTCACTCTGTTTTTTCCTGTATAGATAGATGTGTTGGGAACTCTAAATGAAAACGGTTTGTGCTAGCTCTTTGAAAATTGACAAAATAAAATAGATTTAGGTTCTGTCTCTATGGTTTGTTTCCTCTTGAAGCAGCCCTAACTGGAGACTGCCTAAATACACTTTCATTGGAAAGGTGTGCCAAGCGTCCAAAAGTACTGGTTTTCTGAAATCTCGGCAAACATTTTTTCACCCAATATTGATGATTCTCTGTGGTAGTGATCAGTTCACTAAGCCCACTTGGCTGCCAAATTTTCACTCTTCTAGGTTGAAGCGTGTGTTTCCAGTAAGAGTTTGAATTTTTAGGTTTCACTGTGTTTTCTCCTATATAGATAGATGTGTTGGGAACTCTAAATGAAACACGGTTTGTGCTAGCTCTTTGAAAACTGACAAAATAAAATAGATTTAGGTTCTGTCTCTATGGTTTGTTTCCTCTTGAAGCAGCCCTAACTGGAGACTGCCTAAATACACTTTCATTGGAAAGGTGTGCCAAGCGTCCAAAAGTACTGGTTTTCTGAAATCTCGGCAAACCTTTTTTCACCCAATCTTGATGAGACATTGTGGTAGTGATCAGTTCACTAAGTCCACTTGGCTGCCCAATTTTCACTCTTCTAGGTTGAAGCGTTCGATTCCAGTAAGAGTTTGAATTTTCAGGTTTCACTCTGTTTTCTCCTATATAGATAGATGTGTTGGGAACTCTAAATGAAACACGGTTTGTGCTAGCTCTTTGAAAATTGACAAAATAGAGTGGTTTTAGGTTCTGTCAACATGGTTTGTTTTTTCTTGAAGCAGCCCTAAGCAGAGCCTGCCTAAAGACATTTTCATTGGAAAGGTGTGCCAAGCGTCCAAAAGTACTGGTTTTCTGAAATCTCGGCAAACCTTTTTTCACCCAATCTTGATGAGACATTGTCGTAGTGATCAGTTCACTAAGTCCACTTGGCTGCCCAATTTTCATTCTTCTAGGTTGAAGCGTTCGATTCCAGTAAGAGTTTGAATTTTTAGGTTTCACTGTGTGTTCTCCTATATAGATAGATGTGTTTGGAACTCTAAATGAAACACGGTTTGTGCTAGCTCTTTGAAAATTGACAAAATAACGTAGTTCTAATTTCTGTCTCTAAGGTTTGTTTCCTCTTGAAGCAGCCCTAAGCAGAGCCTGCCTAAAGACATTTTCATTGGAAAGGTGTGCCAAGCGTCCAAAAGTACTGGTTTTCTGAAATCTCGGCAAAACTTTTTTCACCCAATCTTGATGAGACATTGTGGTAGTGATCAGTTCACTAAGTCCACTTGGCTGCCCAATTTTCACTCTTCTAGGTTGAAGCGTTCATTTCCAGAAAGAGTTTGAATTTTTAGGTTTCACTCTGTTTTCTCCTATATAGATAGATGTGTTGGGAAATCTAAATGAAACACGGCTTGTGCTAGCTCTTTGAAAATTGACAAAATAAAGTAGTTCTAAGTTCTGTCTCTAAGGTTTGTTTCCTCTTGAAGCAGCCCTAAGCAGAGCCTGCCTAAAGACATTTTCATTGGAAAGGTGTGCCGAGCGTCCAAAAGTACTGGTTTTCTGAAATCTCGGCAATCATTTTTTCACCCAAACTGGATGATTCTCTGTGGTAGTAATCAGTACACTAAATCAACTTGGCTTCCCAAATTTCACTCTTCTAGGTTGAAGCGTTCGTTTCCAGTAAGAGTTTGAATTTTTAGGTTTCACTCTGTTTTCTCCTATATAGATAGATGTGTTGGGAACTCTAAATGAAACACGGTTTGTGCTAGCTCTTTGAAAATTGACAAAATAGATTGGTTTTAGGTTCTATCTCCATGGTTTGTTTTTTCTTGAAGCAGCCCTAAGCAGAGCCTGCCTAAAGACATTTTCATTGGAAAGGTGTGCCAAGCGTCCAAAAGTACTGGTTTTCTGAAATCTCGGCAAACCTTTTTTCACCCAATCTTGATCAGACATTGTGGTAGTGATCAGTTCACTAAGTCCACTTGGCTGCCCAATTTTCACTCTTCTAGGTTGAAGCGTTCGATTCCAGTAAGAGTTTGAATTTTTAGGTTTCACTCTGTTTTCTCCTATATAGATAGATGTGTTGGGAACTCTAAATGAAACATGGTTTGTGCTAGCTCTTTGAAAATTGACAAAATAAAGTAGTTTTAGGTTCTGTCTCTATGGTTTGTTTCCTCTTGAAGCAGCCCTAACTGGAGACTGTCTTAATACACTTTCATTGGAAACGTGTGCCAAGCGTCCAAAAGTACTGGTTTTCTGAAATCTCGGCGAACATTTTTTCACCCAATCTGGATGATTCTCTGTGGTAGTGATCAGTTCACGAAGTCAACTTGGCTTCCCAATTTTCACTCTTTTAGGTTGAAGCGTTCATTTCCAGTAAGAGTTTGAATTTTTAGGTTTCACTCTGTTTTCTCCTATATAGATAGATGTGTTGGGATCTCTAAATGAAACACGGTTTGTGCTAGCTCTTTGAAAATTGACAAAATAAAGTAGTTCTAAGTTCTGTCTCTAAGGTTTGTTTCCTCTTGAAGCAGCCCTAAGCAGAGCCTGCCTAAAGACATTTTCATTGGAAAGGTGTGCCAAGCGTCCAAAAGTTCTGGTTTTCTGAAATCTCGGCAATCATTTTTTCACCCAATATTGATGATTCTCTGTGGTAGTGACCAGTTCACTAAGCCCACTTGGCTGCCCAATTTTCACTCTTCTAAGTTGAAGCGTTCGTTTCCAGTAAGAGTTTGAATTTTTAGGTTTCACTGTGTTTTCTCCTATATAGATAGATGTGTTTGGAACTCTAAATGAAACACGGTTTGTGCTTATTCTTTGAAAATTGACAAAATAACGTAGTTCTAATTTCTGTCTCTAAGGTTTGTTTCCTCTTGAAGCAGCCCTAAGCAGAGCCTGCCTAAAGACATTTTCATTGGAAAGGTGTGCCAAGCGTCCAAAAGTACTGGTTTTCTGAAATCTCGGCAAACCTTTTTTCACCCAATCTTGATGAGACATTGTGGTAGTGATCAGTTCACTAAGTCGACTTGGCTGCCCAATTTTCACTCTTCTAGGTTGAAGCGTTCGATTCCAGTAAGAGTTTGAATTTTTACCTTTCACTCTGTTTTCTCCTATATAGATAGATGTGTTGGGAACTCTAAATGAAACACGGTTTGTGCTAGCTCTTTGAAAATTGACAAAATAGAGTGGTTTTAGGTTCTGTCTCCATGGTTTGTTTTTTCTTGAAGCAGCCCTAACTAGAGACTGCCTAAGTACACTTCCATTGGAAAGGTGTGCCAAGCGTCCAAAAGTACTGGTTTTCTGAAATCTCGGCAAACATTTTTTCACCCAATCTTGATGATTCTCTGTGGTAATGATCAGTTCACTAAGCCCACTTGGCTGCGCAATATTCACTCTTCTAGGTTGAAGCGTTCGTTTCCAATAAGAGTTTGAATTTTTAGGTTTCACTCTGTTTTCTCCTATATAGATAGATGTGTTGGGAACTCTAAATGAAACACGGTTTGTGCTAGCTCTTTGAAAATTGACAAAATAAAGTAGTTTTAGGTTCTGTCTCTATGGTTTGTTTCCTCTTGAAGCAGCCCTAACTGGAGACTGCCTAAATACACTTTCATTGGAAACGTGTGCCAAGCGTCCAAAAGTACTGGTTTTCTGAAATCTCGGCAAACATTTTTTCACCCAATCTGGATGATTCTCTGTGGTAGTGATCAGTTCACGAAGTCAACTTGGCTTCCCAATTTTCACTCTTCTATGTTGAAGCGTTCATTTCCAGTAAGAGTTTGAATTTTTAGGTTTCACTCTGTTTTCTCCTATATAGATAGATGTGTTGGGAACTCTAAATGAAACACGGCTTGTGCTAGCTCTTTGAAAATTGACAAAATAAAGTAGTTCTAAGTTCTGTCTCTAAGGTTTGTTTCCTCTTGAAGCAGCCCTAAGCAGAGCCTGCCTAAAGACATATTCATTGGAAAGGTGTGCCAAGCGTCCAAAAGTACTGGTTTTCTGAAATCTCGGCAATCATTTTTTCACCCAAACTGGATGATTCTCTGTGGTAGTGATCAGTACACTAAGTCAACTTGGCTTCCCAATTTTCACTCTTCTAGGTTGAAGCGTTCGTTTCCAGTAAGAGTTTGAATTTTTAGGTTTCACTCTGTTTTCTCCTATATAGATAGATGTGTTGGGAACTCTAAATGAAACACGGTTTGTGCTAGCTCTTTGAAAATTGACAAAATAAAGTAGTTTTAGGTTCTGTCTCTAAGGTTTGTTTCCTCTTGAAGCAGCCCTACCTGGAGTCTGCCTAAATACACTTTCATTGGAAAGGTGTGCCAAGCGTCCAAAAGTACTGGTTTTCTGAAATCTCGGCAAACATTTTTTCACCCAATATTGATGATTCTCTGTGGTAGTGATCAGTTCACTAAGCCCACTTGGCTGCCAAATTTTCACTCTTCTAGGTTGAAGCGTGTGTTTCCAGTAAGAGTTTGAATTTTTAAGTTTCACTCTGTTTTCTCCTATATAGATAGATGTGTTTGGAACTCTAAATGAAACACGGCTTGTGCTAGCTCTTTGAAAATTGACAAAATAAAGTAGATTTAGGTTCTGTCTCTAAGGTTTGTTTCCTCTTGAAGCAGCCCTAAGCAGAGCCTGCCTAAAGACATTTTCATTGGAAAGGTGTGCCAAGCGTCCAAAAGTACTGGTTTTCTGAAATCTCGGCAATCATTTTTTCACCCAATATTGATGATTCTCTGTGGTAGTGACCAGTTCACTAAGTCCACTTGGCTGCCCAATTTTCACTCTTCTAGGTGAAGCGTTCGATTCCAGTAAGAGTTTGAATTTTTAGGTTTCACTCTGTTTTCTCCTATATAGATAGATGTGTTGGGAACTCTAAATGAAACACGGTTTGTGCTAGCTCTTTGAAAATTCACAAAATAGATTGGTTTTAGGTTCGGTCTCCATGGTTTGTTTTTTCTTGAAGCAGCCCTAAGCAGAGCCTGCCTAAAGACATTTTCATTGGAAAGGTGTGCCAAGCGTCCAAAAGTACTGGTTTTCTGAAATCTCGGCAAACCTTTCTTCACCCAATCTTGATGAGACATTGTGGTAGTGATCAGTTCACTAAGTCCACTTGGCTGCCCAATTTTCACTCTTCTAGGTTGAAGCGTTCGATTCCAGTAAGAGTTTGAATTTTTAGGTTTCACTCTGTTTTCTCCTATATAGATAGATGTGTTGGGAACTCTAAATGAAACACGGTTTGTGCTAGCTCTATGAAAATTGACAAAATAGAGTGGTTTTAGGTTCTGTCTCCATGGTTTGTTTTTTCTTGAAGCAGCCCTAACTAGAGACTGCCTAAGTACACTTTCATTGGAAAGGTGTGCCAAGCGTCCAAAAGCACTGGTTTTCTGAAATCTCGGCAAACATTTTTTCACCCAATCTTGATGATTCTCTGTTGTAATGATCAGTTCACTAAGCCCACTTGGCTGCCCAATATTCACTCTTCTAGGTTGAAGCGTTCGTTTCTAATAAGAGTTTGAATTTTTAGGTTTCACTCTGTTTTCTCCTATATAGATAGATGTGTTGGGAACTCTAAATGAAACACGGTTTGTGCTAGCACTTTGAAAATTGACAAAATAAAGTAGTTTTAGGTTCTGTCTCTATGGTTTGTTTCCTCTTGAAGCAGCCCTAACTGGAGAATGCCTAAATACACTTTCATTGGAAACGTGTGCCAAGCGTCCAAAAGTACTGTTATCTGAAATCTCGGCAAACATTTTTTCACCCAATCTGGATGATTCTCTGTGGTAGTGATCAGTTCACGAAGTCAACTTGGCTTCCCAATTTTCACTCTTCTAGGTTGAAGCGTTCATTTCCAGTAAGAGTTTGAATTTTTAGGTTTCACTCTGTTTTCTCCTATATAGATAGATGTGTTGGGAACTCTAAATGAAACACGGCTTGTGTTAGCTCTTTGAAAATTGACAAAATAAAGTAGTTTTAGGTTCTGTCTCTAAGGTTTGTTTCCTCTTGAAGCAGCCCTAAGCAGAGCCTGCCTAAAGAAATTTTCATTGGAAAGGTGTGCCAAGCGTCCAAAAGTACTGGTTTTCTGAAATCTCGGCAAACCTTTTTTCACC
>NW_027517413.1:0-44004 GCF_048772815.1 Callospermophilus lateralis
GTCAAGTGGGGTTTGTGTACTGATCATTACCACCAATTATCATCAACATTGTGTGAAAAAATATTTGCTGGTATTTCGGAAACTGGTTATTTCTTAGAAGCTTGGCAACCCCTCTCAATGAAAGTGCTTTTCCACAGTCTATGCCTAGGGCTACTTGAAGAGGAAACAAACCATAGAGACAAAACTGAGAACTCCCTTATTTTTTCAAGTTTAAAAGAGGTAATATAAACCATGTTGGAGTTAGAGTTCCAAATTCATCTATCTAAATAGAAGAGAACAGAGGGAAACCTAAATATAAAAACTGCTACTGTAGACGAACACTTCAACCTAGAAGAACAAAATTTGGTGAGCCGAGTGGGATTTGTGTTCTGATCATTACCAGCAAGTATTGTCAAGATTGGGTGAAAAAATATTTCCTGGTATTTCAGAATCTCGTTATTTCTGAGAACTTGGCAACCCCTCTCAATGAAAGTTCTTTTCCACAGTTGTGCCTAGGGCTACTTGACGATGAAACAAACCATAGAGACAAAAATGAGATCTCCTTTTTTTGTCAAGTTTCAAATAGCTACTATAAACCATGTTGGATTTAGAGTTCCAAATTCATCTATCTATATAGGAGAGAACAGAGTGAAACCTAAATATAAAAACTGCTACTGTAGACGAACGCTTCAACCTAGAAGAACAAAATTAGTTGATCAAGTGGGATTTGTGCACTTGTAATTACCACCACGTATCATCAAGATTGGGTGAAAAAATATTTGCTGGTACTTCAGAAACTCGTAATTTCTTGGAAGCTTGGCAACCCCTTTCAATGAAAGTGCTTTTCCACAGTCTCTGCTTAGGGCTACTTGAAGAGGAAACAAATCATAGAGACAAAACTGAGAACTCGTTAATTTTGTCAAGTTTCAAAGAGCTACTACAAACCATGTTGTATTTCGAGTTCCAAATTCATCTATCTATATAGGAGAGAACAGAGGGAAACCTAAATATAAAAACTTCTCCTGTAGACGAACGCTTAAATTAGAAGAACAAAATTTGGTGAGCCAAGTGGGATTTTTGTACTGATCATTACCACCAAGTATCATCAAGATTGGGTGAAAA
Source organism: Callospermophilus lateralis (assembly GCF_048772815.1). Classification (NCBI taxonomy): domain Eukaryota; kingdom Metazoa; phylum Chordata; class Mammalia; order Rodentia; family Sciuridae; genus Callospermophilus; species Callospermophilus lateralis. The sequence continues at coordinate 1,102 of NW_027517413.1, forward strand.
AATATTTGCTGGTATTTCGGAAACTCGTTATTTCTTAGAAGCTTGGCAACCCCTCTCAATGAAAGTGCTTTTCCACAGTCTGTGCCTAGGGCTACTTGAAGAGGAAACAAACCATAGAGACAAAACTGAGAACACCTTTATTTTGTCAAGTTTCAAAGAGCTACTACAAACCATGTTGGATTTAGAGTTCCAAATTCATCTATCTATATAGGAGAGAACAGAGGGAAACCTAAAAATATAAACTGCTACTGAAACGAACTCTTCAACCTAGAAGAACAAAATTTGGTGCGTCAAGTGGGATTTGTGTACCGATCCTTACCACCAAGTATATTCAAGATTGGGTGAAAAAATATTTGCTGGTATTTCGGAAACTCGTTATTTCTTAGAAGCTTTTCAACCCCTCTCAATGAAAGTGCTTTTCCAGAGTCTGTGCCTAGGGCTACATGAAGAGGAAACAAACCATAAAGACAAAACTGAGAACTCCTTTATTTTCTCAAGTTTCAAAGAGCTACTACAAACCATGTTGGATTTAGAGTTCCAAATTCATCTATCTATATAGGATAGAACAGAGGGAAAACTAAATATAAAAACTGCTACTGTAGACGAACGCATCAACCTAGAAGAACAAAATCTTGTGAGTCAAGTTGGATTTGTGTACCGATCATTACTACCAAGTATCATCAAGTTTGGGTGAAAAAAATATTTGCTGGTATTTCGGAAACTGGTTATTTCTTAGAAGCTTGGCAACCCCTCTCAATGAAAGCGCTTTTAAAGTTTATTTCTAGGGCTACTTGTAGAGGAAACAAACCACAGAGACAAAACTGAGAACTTCTTTATTTTGTAAAGTTTCAAAGGGCTACTATAAACCATGTTTGAGTTAGTGTTCCAAATTCATCTATCTATATAGGAAAGAACAGAGGGAAACCTAAATATAAAAATTGGTACTGTAGTCGAACGCTTCAAACTAGAAGAACAAAATTTGGTGAGCCAATTGGGATTTGTGTACTGATCATTACCACCAAGTATCATCAAGATTGGGTGAAAAAATATTTGCTGGTATTTCGGAAACTCGTTATTTCTTACAATCTTGGCAACCCCTCTCAATGAAAGTGCTTTTCCACAGTCTATACCTAGGGCTACTTGAAGAGGAAACAAACCATAGAGACAAAACTGAGAACTCCCTTATTTTGTCAAGTTTCAAAGAGCTACTATAAACCATGTTGGAGTTAGAGTTCCAAATTCATCTATCTATATAGAAGAGAACAGAGGGAAACCTAATTATAAAAACTGCTACTGTAGATGAACACTTCAACCTAGAATAACAAAATTTGGTGAGCCAAGTGGGATTTGTGTTCTGATCATTACCAGCAAGTATTGTCAAGATTGGGTGAAAAAATATTTCCTGGTATTTCAGAAACTCGTTATTTCTTAGAACTTGGCAACCCCTCTCAATGAAAGTGCTATTCCACAGTCTGTGCCTAGGGCTACTTGACGAGGAAACAAACCATAGAGACAAAACTGAGATCTCCTTTTTTTGTCAAGTTTCAAATAGCTACTATAAAAAAGTTGGATTTAGAGTTCCAAATTCATTTATCTATATAGGAGAGAACAGAGTGAAACCTAAAAATAAAAACTGCTACTGTAAACAAACGCTTCAAACAAGAAGAACAAAATTTGGTGAGTGTAGTGGGATTTGTGTACTTGTCATTACCACCACGTATCATGAAGATTGGGTGAAAAAATATTTGCTGGTATTTCGGAAACTCGTAATTTCTTGGAAGCTTGGCAACCCCTTTCAATGGAAGTGCTTATCCACAGTCTCTGCTTAGGGCTACTTGAAGAGGAAACAAATCATAGAGACAAAACTGAGAACTCGTTAATTTTGTCAAGTTTCAAAGAGCTACTACAAACCATGTTGGATTTCGAGTTCCAAATTCATCTATCTATATAGGAGAGAACAGAGGGAAACCTAAAAAATATAGACTGCTAATGTAAACGAACACTTCAACCTAGAAGAACAAAATTCGGTGAGTCAAGTGGGATTTGTGTACCGATCATTACCACCAAGTATCTTCAAGATTGGGTGAAAATATATTGCTGGTATCTCGGAAAATCGTTATTTCTTGGAAGCTTGGCAACCCCTTTCAATGAAAGTGCTTTTACACAGTCTGTGCCTACAGCTACTTGAAGAGGAAACAAACCACAGAGACAAAACAGAGAAGTACTTTATTTTGTCAAGTTTCAAAGAGCTACTACAAACCATGTTGGATTTAGAGTTCCAAATTCATCTGTCTATATAGGAGAGAACAGAGTGAAACCTAAATATAAAAACTGCTCCTGTAGACGAACGCTTAACTTAGAAGAACAAAATTTGGTGAGCCAAGTGGGATTTGTGTACTGATCATTACCAACATGTATCATCAAGATTGGGTGAAAAAATATTTGCTGGAATTTCGGAAACTCGTTATTTCTTAGAAGCTTGTCAACCACTCTCAATGAAAGTGCTTTTCCACAGTCTCTGCTTAGGGCTACTTGAAGAGGAAACAAATCATAGAGACAAAACTGAAAACTCCTTTATATTGTCAAGGTTCGTAGAGTTACTACAAACCAGGTTGGACTTAGAGTTCCAAATTCATCTATCTATATAGGAGAGAACAGAGGGAAACCTAAATATAAACCCTGCTACTGTAAAAGAACGCTACACACAAGAAGAACAAAACTTGGTGAGTCATGTGGGAGTTGTGTACCGATCATTACCACCAAGTATCATCAAGATTGGGTGAAAAAAGTATTTGTGGATATTTCTGAAACTCGTTATTTCTTAGAAACTTGGCAACCCCTCTCAACGAAAGTGCTTTTCCATAGTCTGTGCATAGGGCTACTTGAAGAGGAAACAAACCATAGAGACAAAACTGAGAACTACTTTTTTTTGTCAAGTTTCAAAGAGCTACTACAAACCACGTTGGATTTAGAGTTCCAAATTCATCTATCTATATAGCAGAGAACAGAGGGAAACTTAAATATATAAACTGCTACTGTGGACGAACGCTTCAACCTAAAAGAACAAAATTTGGTGAGCCAAGTGGGATTTGAGTACTGATCATTACCACCAAGTATCATCAAGTTTGGGTGAAAAAATATTTGCTGTATTTCGGAAACTCGTTCTTTCTTAGAAGCTTGGCAACCACTCTCAATGAAAGTGCTTTTCCACCGTCTGTGCATAGGGCTACTTGAAGAGGAAACAAACCATAGAGACAAAACAGAGAACTACTTTTTTTGTCAAGTTTCAAAGAGCTTCTACAAACCATTTTGGATTTAGAGTTCCAAATTCATCTATCTATATAGCAGAGAACAGATGGAAACCTAAATATATAAACTGCTACTGTGGACGAACGCTTCAACCTAAAAGAACCAAATTTGGTGAGCCAAGTGGAATTTGAGTACTGATCATTACCACCAAGTATCATCAAGATTGGGTGAAAAAATATTTGCTGATATTTCGGAAACTCGTTTTTTCTGAGAAAGTTGGCAACCGCTCTCAATGAAAGTGCTTTTCCAGAGTCTGTGCCTAGGGCTACTTAAAGAGGAAAGAAACCATAGAGACAAAACTGAGAACTACTTTGTTTTGTCAAGTTTCAAAGAGCTACTACAAACCATGTTGGATTTAGAGTTCCAAATTCATCTATCTATATAGGAGAGAACAGAAAGAAACTTAATATAAAAACTGCTACTGTAGACGAACGCTTCAACCTAGAAGAACAAAATTTGGTGAGTCTAGTGGGATTTGTGTACCGATCATTACCACCAAGAATCATCAAGATTGGGTGAAAAAATATTTGCTGGTATTTCGGAAACTCGTTATTTCTTGGAAATTTGGCAACTCCTTTCAAAGAAAGTGCTTTTCCAGAGTCTGTGCCTAGGGCTACATGACGAGGAAACAAACCATAGAACAAAACTGAGATCTCCTTTTTTTGTCAAGTTTCAAATAGCTCCTAGAAACCATGTTGGATTTAGAGTTCCAAATTCATCCATCTATATAGGAGAGAACAGAGGGAACCCTAAATATAACAACTGCAACTGTAGACGAACGCTTCAACCTAGAAGAACAAAATTTGGTGAGTGAAGTGGGATTTGTGTACTGATCATTAACACCAATTATCATCAAGATTGGGTGAATAAATATTTGCTGGTATTTCGGAAACTCATTATTTCTTGGAAGCTTGGCAACCAGTTTCAATGAAAGTTCTTTTCCACAGTCTGTGCCTAGGGCTACTTGAAGAGGAAACAAACCATAGAGACAAAACGGAGAACTCCTTTATTTTGTCAAGTTTCAAAGAGCTACTACAAACCATGTTTTATTTAGAGTTCCAAATTTATCTATCTATATAGGAGAGAAGAGAGGGAAACCTAAATATAAAAACTGCTATTGTAGATGAACGCTTCAACCTAGAAGAACCAAATTTGGTGAGCCAAGTGGGATTTGTGTTCTGATCATTACCAGCAAGTATCATCAACATTGGGTGAAAAAATATTTGCTGGTATTTCAGAAACTCGTTATTTCTTAGAACTTGGCAACCCCTCTGAATGAAAGTGCTTTTCCACAGTCTGTGCCTAGGGCTACTTGAAGAGGAAACAAACCATAGAGACAAAATTGAGAACTCCTTTATTTTGTCAAGTTTCAAAGAGCTACTACAAACCATGTTGGATTTAGAGTTCCAAATTCATCTATCTATATAGGAGAGAACAGAGGGAAACCTAAATATAAAAACTGCAACTGTAGACGAACACTTCAACCTAGAAGAACAAAATTTGGTGAGTGAAGTGGGATTTGTGTACCGATCATTCACACCAATTATCATCAAGATTTGGTGAAAAAGATATTTGCGGGTATTTCGGAAACTCGTTATTTCTTAGAAGCTTGGCAACTACTTTCAATGAAAGTGCTTCTCCAGAGTCTGTGCCTAGGGCTACTTAAAGAGGAAACAAACCATAAAGACAAAACTGAGAACTACTTTGTTTTGTCAAGTTTCAAAGAGCTACTACAAACCATGTTGGATTTAGAGTTCCAAATTCATCTATCTATATAGGAGAGAACAGAGGAAAACCTAAATATAAAAACTGCTACTGTAGACGAACGCTTCAACCTAGCAGAACAAAATTTGGTGAGCCAAGTGGGATTTGTGTACTTTTCATTACCACCACGTATCATGAAGATTGGGTAAAAAAATTCTTGCTGGTATTTCGGAAACTCGTAATGTCTTGGAAGCTGGGCAACCCATTTCAATGAAAGTGCTTTTCCACAGTCTCTGCTTAGGGCTACTTGAAGAGGAAACAAACCAGAGAGACAAAACTGAGAACTACTTTTTTTTGGCAAGTTTCAAAGCGCTACTACAAACCATGTTTTATTTAGAGTTCCAAATTCATCTATCTATATAGGAGAGAACAGAGGGAAACCTAAATATAAAAACTGCTATTGTAGACGAACCCTTCAACCTAGAAGAACAAAATTTGATGAGCCAAGTGGGATTTGTGTTCTGATCATTACCAGCAAGTATCATCAAGATTGGGTGAAAAAATATTTGCTGGTATTTCAGAAACTCGTTATTTCTTAGAACTTGGCAACCCCTCTCAATGAAAGTGCTTTTCCACAGTCTGTGCCTAGGGCTACTTGAAGAGGAAACAAACCATAGAGACAAAACTGAGAACTCCTTTATTTTGTCAAGTTTCAAAGAGCTACTACAAACCATGTTGGTTTTAGAGTTCCAAATTCATCTATCTATATAGGAGAGAACAGAGGGAACCCTAAATATAAAAACTGCAACTGTAGACGAACGCTTCAACCTAGAAGAACAAAATTTGGTGAGTGAAGTGGGATTTGTGTACCGATCATTAACACAAATTATCATCAAGATTGGGTGAAAAAATATTTGGTGGTATTTCGGAAACTCATTATTTCTTGGAAGCTTGGCAACCACTTTCAATGAAAGTACTTTTCCAGAATCTGTGCCTAGGGCTACTTAAAGAGGAAACAAATCATAAAGACAAAACTGAGAACTACTTTGTTTTGTCAAATTTCAAAGAGCTACTAAAAACCATGTTGGATTTAGAGTTCCAAATTCATCTATCTATATAGGAGAGAACAGAGCAAAACCTAAATATTTAAACTGCAACTGTATACGAACGCTTCAACCTAGAAGAACAAAATTTGGTGAACCAAATGGGATTTGTGTACTGATCATTACCACCAAGTATCATCAAGATTGGGTGAAAAAATATTTGCTGATATTTCCGAAACTCGTTATTTCTTAGAAGCTTGGCAACCCCGTTCAATGAAATTTCTTTTCCACAGTCTATGCCTAGGGCTACTTGAAGAGGAAACAAACCATAGAGACAAAACTGAGAACTCCTTTATTTTGTCAAGTTTCAAAGAGCTACTACAAACCAAGTTGAATTTAGAGTTCCAAATTCATCTATCTATATAAAAGAGAACAGAGTGAAACCTAAAAATAAAAATTGCTACTGTAAACGAACGCTTCAACCTAGCAGAACAAAATTTGGTGAGCCAAGTGGGATTTGTGTACTTTTCATTACCACCACGTATCATCAAGATTGGGTGAAAAAATATTTGCTGGTATTTCGGAAACTCGTTATTTCTTGGAAGCTTGGCAACCACTTTCAATGAGAGTGCTTTTCCAAGGTCTGTGCCTAGGGCTACTTAAAGAGGAAACAAACCATTGGGACAAAACTGAGAACTCCCTTATTTTGTCAAGTTTCAAAGAGCTACTACAAACCATGTTAAATTTAGAGTTCCAAATTCATCTATCTATATAAAAGACAACAGAGTGAAACCTAAAAATAAAAACTGCTACTGTAAACGAACGCTTCAACCTAGCAGAACAAAATTTTTTGAGCCAAGTTGGATTTGTGTACTTTTCATTACCACCACGTATCATCAAGATTCGGTGAAAAAATACTTGCTGGTATTTCGGAAACTCGTTATTTCTTGGAAGCTTGTCAACCACTTTCAATGAAAGTATTTTTCCGGAGTCTGTGCCTTGGGCTACTAAAAGAGGAAACAAACCATAGGGACAAAACTGAGAACTCCTTTATTTTGTCAAGTTCAAAGAGCTACTACAAACCATGTTAAATTTAGAGTTCCAAATTCATCTATCTATATTAAAGAGAACAGAGAGAAACCTAAAAATAAAAACTGCTACTGTAAACGAACGCTTCAACCTACCAGAACAAAATTTGGTGAGCCAAGTGGGATTTGTGTACTTTTTATTACCACCACGTATCATCAAGATTGGGTGAAAAAATATTTGCTGGTATTTCGGAAACTCGTAATGTTTTGGAAGCTGGGCAACCCCTTTCAATGAAAGTGCTTTTCCACAGTCTCTGCTTAGGGCTACTTGAAGAGGAAACAAACCAGAGAGACAAAACCGAGAACTACTTTTTTTTGTCAAGTTTCAAAGCGCTACTACAAACCATGTTTGATTTAGAGTTCCAAATTCATCTATCTATATAGGAGAGAACAGAGGGAAACCTAAATATAAAAACTGCTATTGTAGACGAAACCTTCAATCTAGAAGAACAAAATTTGGTGAGCCAAGTGGGATTTGTGTTCTGATCATTACCAGCAAGTATCATCAAGATTGGGTGAAAAAATATTTGCTGGTATTTCAGAAACTCGTTATTTCTTAGAACTTGGCAACCCCTCTGAATGAAAGTGCTTTTCCACAGTCTGTGCCTAGGGCTACTTGAAGAGGAAACAAACCATAGAGACAAAACTGAGAACTCCTTTATTTTGTCAAGTTTCAGAGAGCTACTACAAACCATGTTTGATTTAGAGTTCCAAATTCATCTATCTATATAGGAGAGAACAGATGGAAACCTAAATATAAAAACTGCAACTGTAGACGAACACTTCAACCTAGATGAACAAAATTTAGTGAGTGAAGTGGGATTTGTGTACCGATCATATCCACCAATTATCATCAAGATTTGGTGAAAAAGATATTTGCTGGTATTTCGGAAACTCGTTATTTCTTGGAAGCTTGGCAACCACTTTCAATGAAAGTGCTTCTCCAGAGTCTTTGCCTAGGGCTACTTAAAGAGGAAACAAACCATAAAGACAAAACTGAGAAGTACTTTGTTTTGTCAAGTTTCAAAGAGCTACTGCAAACCATGTTGGATTTAGAGTTCCAAATTCATCTATCTATATAGGAGAGAACAGAGGAAAACCTAAATATAAAAACTGCTACTGTAGAGGAATGCTTCAACCTAGAAGAACAAAATTTGGTTAGCCAACTGGGGTTTGTGTACTGATCATTACCACCAAGTATCATCAATTTGGGTGAAAAAATATTTGCTCGTATTTCGGAAACTCGTTATTTCTTAGAAGCTTGGCAACCCCGTTCAATGAAAGTGCTTTTCCACAGTCTATGCCTAGGGCTACTTGAAGAGGAAACAAACCATAGAGACAAAACTGAGAACTCCTTTATTTTGTCAAGTTTCAAAGAGCTACTACAAACCATGTTGAATTTAGTTTTCCAAATTCATCTATCTATATAAAAGAGAACAGAGTGAAACCTAAAAATAAAACTGCTACTGTAAACGAACGCTTCAACCTAGCAGAACAAAATTTGGTGTGCCAAGTGGAATTTGTGTACTTTTCATTACCACCAGGTATCATCAAGATTGGGTTATAAAATATTTGCTGGTGTTTTGGAACTCGTAATGTCTTGGAAGCTGGGCAACCCCTTTCAATGAAAGTGCTTTTCCACAGTCTCTGCTTAGGGCTACTTGAAGAGGAAACAGACCAGAGAGACAAAACTGAGAACTACTTTTTTTGTCAAGTTTCAAAGCGCTACTACAAACCATGTTTGATTTAGTGTTCCAAATTCATCTATCTATATAGGAGAGAACAGAGGGAAACCTAAATTTAAAAACTGCTATTATAGACGAACCCTTCAACCTAGAAGAACAAAATTTGGTGAGCCAAGTGGGATTTGTGTTCTGATCATTACCAGCAAGTATCATCAAGATTGCGTGAAAAAATATTTGCTGGTATTTCAGAAACTCGTTATTTCTTAGAACTTGGCAACCCCTCTCAATGAAAGTGCTTTTCTACAGTCAGTGCCTAGGGCTACTTGAAGAGGAAACAAACCATAGAGACAAAACTGAGAACTCCTTTATTTTGTCAAGTTTCAAAGAGCTACTACAAACCATGTTGGTTTTAGAGTTCCAAATTCATCTATCTATATAGGAGAGAACAGAGGGAACCCTAAATATAAAAACTGCAACTGGAGACGAACGCTTCAGCCTAGAAGAACAAAATTTGGTGAGTGAAGTGGGATTTGTGTACCGATCATTAACACCAATTATCATCAAGATTGGGTGAAAAAATATTTGCTGGTATTTCGGAAACTCATTATTTCTTGGAAGCTTGGCAACCAGTTTCAATGAAAGTTCTTTTCCACAGTCTGTGCCTAGGGCTACTTGAAGAGGAAATAAACCATAGAGACAAAACGGAGAACTCCTTTATTTTGTCAAGTTTCAAAGAGCTACTACAAACCATGTTTTATTTAGAGTTCCAAATTTATCTATCTATATAGGAGAGAAGAGAGGGAAACCTAAATATAAAAACTGCTATTGTAGACGAACGCTTCAACCTAGAAGAACCAAATTTGGTGATCCAAGTGGGATTTGTGTTCTGATCATTACCAGCAAGTATCATCAACATTGGGTGAAAAAATATTTGCTGGTATTTCAGAAACTCGTTATTTCTTAGAACTTGGCAACCCCTCTGAATGAAAGTGCTTTTCCACAGTCTGTGCCTAGGGCTACTTGAAGAGGAAACAAACCATAGAGACAAAATTGAGAACTCCTTTATTTTGTCAAGTTTCAAAGAGCTACTACAAACCATGTTGGATTTAGAGTTCCAAATTCATCTATCTATATAGGAGAGAACAGAGGGAATCCTAAATATAAAAACTGCAACTGTAGACGAACACTTCAACCTAGAAGAACAAAATTTGGTGAGTGAAGTGGGATTTGTGTACCGATCATTCACACCAATTATCATCAAGATTTGGTGAAAAAGATATTTGCGGGTATTTCGGAAACTCGTTATTTCTTAGAAGCTTGGCAACTACTTTCAATGAAAGTGCTTCTCCAGAGTCTGTGCCTAGGGCTACTTAAAGAGGAAACAAACCATAAAGACAAAACTGAGAACTACTTTGTTTTGTCAAGTTTCAAAGAGCTACTACAAACCATGTTGGATTTAGAGTTCCAAATTCATCTATCTATATAGGAGAGAACAGAGGAAAACCTAAATATAAAAACTGCTACTGTAGACGAATGCTTCAACCTAGAAGAACAAAATTTTGTTAGCCAACTGGGGTTTGTGTACTGATCATTACCACCAAGTATCATCAAGATTGGGTGAAAACATATTTGCTCGTATTTCGGAAACTCGTTATTTCTTAGAAGCTTGGCAACCCCGTTCAATGAAAGTGCTTTTCCACAGTCTATGCCTAGGGCTACTTGAAGAGGAAACAAACCATAGAGACAAAACTGAGAACTCCTTTATTTTTGTCAAGTTTCAAAGAGCTACTACAAACCATGTTGAATTTAGAGTTCCAAATTCATCTATCTATATAAAAGAGAACAGAGTGAAACCTAAAAATAAAACTGCTACTGTAAACGAACGCTTCAACCTAGCAGAACAAAATTTGGTGAGCCAAGTGGGATTTGTGTACTTTTCATTACCACCACGTATCATCAAGATTGGGTGAAAAAATATTTGCTGGTATTTCGGAAACTCGTTATTTCTTGGAAGCTTGGCAACCACTTTCAATGAGAGTGCTTTTCCAAGGTCTGTGCCTAGGGCTACTTAAAGAGGAAACAAACCATTGGGACAAAACTGAGAACTCCCTTATTTTGTCAAGTTTCAAAGAGCTACTACAAACTATGTTAAATTTAGAGTTCCAAATTCATCTATCTATATAAAAGACAACAGAGTGAAACCTAAAAATAAAAACTGCTACTGTAAACGAACGCTTCAACCTAGCAGAACAAAATTTGGTGAGCCAAGTGGGATTTGTGTACTTTTCATTACCACCACGTATCATCAAGATTCGGTGAAAAAATACTTGCTGGTATTTCGGAAACTCGTTATTTCTTGGAAGCTTGGCAACCACTTTCAATGAAAGTATTTTTCCGGAGTCTGTGCCTAGAGCTACTAAAAGAGGAAACAAACCATAGGGACAAAACTGAGAACTCCCTTATTTTGTCAAGTTCAAAGAGCTACTACAAACCGTGTTAAATTTAGAGTTCCAAATTCATCTATCTATATAAAAGAGAACAGAGTGAAACCTAAAAATAAAAACTGCTACTGTAAACGAACGCTTCAACCTACCAGAACAAAATTTGGTGAGCCATGTGGGATTTGTGTACTTTTTATTACCAACACGTATCATCAAGATTGGGTGAAAAAATACTTGCTGGTATTTCGGAAACTCGTTATTTCTTGGAAGATTGGCAACCACTTTCAATGAAAGTGTTTTTCCAGAGTCTGTGCCTAGGGCTACTAAAAGAGGAAACAAACCATAGGGACAAAACTGAGAACTCCCTTATTTTGTCAAGTTCAAAGAGCTACTACAAACCGTGTTAAATTTAGAGTTCCAAATTCATCTATCTATATAAAAGAGAACAGAGTGAAACCTAAAAATAAAAACTGCTACTGTAAACGAACGCTTCAACCTACCAGAACAAAATTTGGTGAGCCAAGTGGGATTTGTGTACTTTTTATTACCAACACGTATCATCAAGATTGGGTGAAAAAATATTTGCTGGTATTTCGGAAACTCGTAATGTTTTGGAAGCTGGGCAACCCCTTTCAATGAAAGTGCTTTTCCACAGTCTCTGCTTAGGGCTACTTGAAGAGGAAACAAACCAGAGAGACAAAACCGAGAACTACTTTTTTTTGTCAAGTTTCAAAGCGTTACTACAAACCATGTTTGATTTAGAGTTCCAAATTCATCTATCTATATAGGAGAGAACAGAGGGAAACCTAAATATAAAAACTGCTATTGTAGACGAAACCTTCAACCTAGAAGAACAAAATTTGGTGAGCCATGTGGGATTTGTGTTCTGATCATTACCAACAAGTATCATCAAGATTGGGTGAAAAAATATTTGCTGGTATTTCAGAAACTCGTTATTTCTTAGAACTTGGCAACCCCTCTGAATGAAAGTGCTTTTCCACAGTCTGTGCCTAGGGCTACTTGAAGAGGAAACAAACCATAGAGACAAAACTGAGAACTCCTTTATTTTGTCAAGTTTCAGAGAGCTACTACAAACCATGTTGGATTTAGAGTTCCAAATTCATCTATCTATATAGGAGAGAACAGATGGAAACCTAAATATAAAAACTGCAACTGTAGACGAACACTTCAACCTAGAAGAACAAAATTTGGTGAGTGAAGTGGGATTTGTGTACCGATCATATCCACCAATTATCATCAAGATTTGGTGAAAAAGATATTTGCTGGTATTTCGGAAACTCGTTATTTCTTGGAAGATTGGCAACCACTTTCAATGAAAGTGCTTCTCCAGAGTCTGTGCCTAGGGCTACTTAAAGAGGAAACAAACCATAAAGACAAAACTGAGAAGTACTTTGTTTTGTCAAGTTTCAAAGAGCTACTACAAACCATGTTGGATTTAGAGTTCCAAATTCATCTATCTATATAGGAGAGAACAGAGGAAAACCTAAATATAAAAACTGCTACTGTAGACGAATGCTTCAACCTAGAAGAACAAAATTTGGTTAGCCAACTGGGGTTTGTGTACTGATCATTACCACCAAGTATCATCAAGATTGGGTGAAAAAATATTTGCTCGTATTTCGGAAACTCGTTATTTCTTAGAAGCTTGGCAACCCCGTTCAATGAAAGTGCTTTTCCACAGTCTAAGTCTTGGGCTACTTGAAGAGGAAACAAACCATAGAGACAAAACTGAGAACTCCTTTATTTTGTCAAGTTTCAAATAGCTACTACAAACCATGTTGAATTTAGTTTTCCAAATTCATCTATCTATATAAAAGAGAACAGAGTGAAACCTAAAAATAAAAACTGCTACTGTAAACGAACGCTTCAACCTAGCAGAACAAAATTTGGTGAGCCAAGTGGGATTTGTGTACTTTTCATTACCACGAGGTATCATCAAGATTGGGTTATAAAATATTTGCTGGTGTTTCGGAACTCGTAATGTCTTGGAAGCTGGACAACCCCTTTCAATGAAAGTGCTTTTCCACAGTCTCTGCTTAGGGCTACTTGAAGAGGAAACAGACCAGAGAGACAAAACTGAGAACTACTTTTTTTGTCAAGTTTCAAAGCGCTACTACAAACCATGTTTGATTTAGTGTTCCAAATTCATCTATCTATATAGTAGAGAACAGAGGGAAACCTAAATATAAAAACTGCTATTGTAGACGAACGCTTCAACCTAGAAGAACAAATTTGGTGAGCCAAGTGGGATTTGTGTTCTGATCATTACCAGCAAGTGTCATCAAGATTGGGTGAAAAAATATTTGCTGGTATTTCAGAAACTCGTTATTTCTTAGAACTTGGCAACCCCTCTCAATGAAAGTGCTTTTCCACAGTCTGTGCCTAGGGCTACTTGAAGAGGAAACAGAGCAGAGAGTCAAAATTGAGAAACTCATTTAGTTTGTCAAGTTTCAAAGAGCTACTACAAACCATGTTGGATTTAGAGTTCCAAATTCATCTATCTATATAGGAGAGAACAGAGGGAAACCTAAATATAAAAACTGTAACTGTAGACGAACGCTTCAACCTAGAGAAGAAAATTTGGTGAGTCAATTGGGATTTGTGTACCGATCATTACCACCAAGTATCATCAAGATTGGGTGAAAAAATATTTGCTGGTATTTCGGAAACTCGTTATTTCTTGGAAGCTTGGCAACCACTTTCAATGAGAGTGCTTTTCCAAGGTCTGTGCCTAGGGCTACTTAAAGAGGAAACAAACCATTGGGACACAACTGAGAACTCCCTTATTTTGTCAAGTTTCAAAGAGCTACTACAAACCATGTTGGATTTAGAGTTCCAAATTCATCAATCTATATAGGAGAGAACAGAGGAAAACCTAAATATAAAAACTGATACTGTAGACGAATGCTTCAACCTAGAAGAACAATATTTGGTTAGCCAACTGGGGTTTGTGTACTGATCATTACCACCAAGCATCATCAAGATTGGGTGAAAAAATACTTGCTGGTATTTCGGAAACTCGTAATGTCTTGGAAGCTGGGCAACCCCTTTCAATGAAAGTGCTTTTCCTCAGTCTCTGCTTAGGGCTACTTGAAGAGGAAACAGACCAGAGAGACAAAACTGAGAACTACTTTTTTTTGTCAAGTTTCAAAGCGCTACTACAAATCATGATTGATTTAGAGTTCCAAATTCATATATCTATATAGGAGAGAAGAGAGGGAAACCTAAATATAAAAACTGCTATTGTAGAAGAACGCTTCAACCTAGAAGAACCAAATTTGGTGAGCCAAGTGGGATTTGTGTTCTGATCATTACCAGCAAGATTCATCAAGATTGGGTGAAAAAATATTTGCTGGCATTTCAGAAAATCGTTATTTCTTAGAACTTGGCAAACCCTCTGAATGAAAGTGCTTTTCCACAGTCTGTGCCTAGGGCTACTTTAAGAGGAAACAGACCATAGAGACAAAAGTGAGAACTCCTTTATTTTGTCAGGTTTCAAAGAGCTACTACAAACCATGTTGTATTTAGAATTCCAAATTCATCTATTTATATAGGAGAGAACAGAGGGAAACCTAAATATAAAAACTGCAACTGTAGACGAACACTTCAACCTAGAAGAACAAAATTTGGGGAGTGAAGTGGGATTTGTGTACCGATCATTCACACCAATTATCATCAAGATTGCGTGAAAAAATATTTGCTGGTATTTCGGAAACTCGTTATTTCTTGGAAGCTTGGCAACCACTTTCAATGAAAGTGCTTTTCCAGAGTCTGTGCCTAGGGCTACTTAAAGAGGAAACAAACCATAAAGACAAAACTGAGAACTACTTTGTTTTGTCAAGTTTCAAAGAGCTACTACAAACCATGTTGGATTTAGAGTTCCAAATTAATCTATCTATATAGGAGAGAACAGAGGAAAACCTAAATATATAAACTGATACGGTAGACGAATGCTTCAACCTAGAAGAACAAAATTTGGTGAGCCAAGTGGGGTTTGTGTATTGATCATTACCACCAAGTATCATCAAGATTGGGTGAAAAAATATTTGCTCGTTTTTCGGAAACTCGTTATTTCTTAGAAGCTTGGCAACCCCGTTCAATGAAACTGCTTTTTCACAGTCTATGCCTAGGGCTACTTGAAGAGGAAACAAACCATAGAGACAAAACTGAGAACTCCTTAATTTTGTGAAGTTTCAAAGAGCTACTAAAAACCATGTTGGATTTAGAGTTCAAATTCATCTATCTATATAGGAGAGAACAGAGGGAAACCTAAATATAAAAACTGCTACTGTAGACGAACGCTTCAACCTAGCAGAACAAAATTTGGTGAGCCTAGTGGGACTTGTGTACTTTTCATTACCACCACGTATCATCAGGATTGGGTGATAAAATATTTGCTGGTATTTCGGAAAATCGTAATGTCTTGGAAGCTGGGCAACCCCTTTCAATGAAAGTGCTATTCCACAGTCTCTGCTGAGGGCTACTAGAAGAGGAAACAAACCAGAGAGACAAAATTGATAACTACTTATTTGTCAAGTTTCAAAGAGCTACTACAAACCATGTTGGATTTAGAGTTCCAAATTCATCTATCTATATAGGAGAGAACAGAGGGAAACCTAAATATAAAAACTGCTACTGTAGACGTACGCTTCAACCTAGAAGAACAAAATTTGGTGAGCCAAGTGGGATTTGTGTACTGATCATTAGTACCAAGTATCATCAAGATTGGGTGAAAAAATATTTGCTGGTATTTCGGAAACTCGTAATTTCTTAGGTGCTTAGCAACCCCTCTCAATGAAAGTGCTTTTCCACAGTCTGTGCCTAGGGCTACTTGAAGAGGAAAATACCATAGAGACAAAACTGAGAACTCCTTTATTTTGTCAAGTTTCAAAGAGCTACTACAAACCATGTTGGATTTAGAGTTCCAAATTCATCTATCTATATAGGAGAGAACAGAGGGAAACCTAAATATAAAAACTGCTACTGTAGACGAACGCTTCAACCTAGAAGAACAAAATTTGGTGAGCCAAGTGGGATTTGTGTACTGATCATTACCACCAAATATCATCAAGATTGGGTGAAAAAATATTTGCTTGTATTCCTGAAACTCGTTATTTCTTAGAAGCTTGGCAACCTCTCTCAATGAAAGTGCTTTTCCACAGTCTGTGCCTAGGGCTACTTGAAGAGGAAAATACCAGAGAGACAAAACTGAGAACTCCTTTATTTTGTCAAGTTTCAAAGAGCTACTACAAACCATGTTGGATTTAGAGTTCCAAATTCATCTATCTATATAGGAGAGAACAGAGGGAAACCTAAATATAAAAACTGCTACTGTAGACGAACGCTTCAACCTAGAAGAACAAAATTTGGTGAGCCAAGTGGGATTTGTGTACTGATGATTACCACCAAGTATCATCAAGATTGGGTGAAAAAATATGCTGGTATTTTGGAAACTCGTAATTTCGTAGAAGCTTGGCAACCCCTCTCAATGAAAGTGCTTTTCCACAGTCTGTGCCTAGGGCTACTTGAAGTGGAAACAAACCATAGAGACAAAACTGAGAACTCATTTATTTTTTCAAGTTTCAAAGAGCTACTACAAATCATGTTGGATTTAGACTTCCAAATTCAACTATCTATATAGGAGAGAACAGAGGGAAACCTAAATATAAATACTGCTACTGTAGATGAACGCTTCAACCTAGAAGAACAAAATGTGGTGAGCCAAGTGGGATTTGTGTACTGATCATTACCACCACGTATCATCAAGATTGGGTGAAAAAATATTTGCTGGTATTTTGGAAACACGTAATTTCTTGGATGCTTGGCAACCCCTTTCAATGAAAGTGCTTTTCCAGAGTCTGTGCCTAGGGCTACTTGAAGAGAAAACAAACCATAGAGACAAAACTGAGAACTCCTTTATTTTGTCAAGTTTCAAAGAGCTACTACAAACCATGTTGGATTTAGAGTTCCAAATTCATCTATCTATATATGAGAGAACAGAGGGAAACCTAAATATAAAAACTGGTACTGTAGACGAACGCTTCAACCTAGAAGAACAAAACTTGGTGAGCCAAGAGGGATTTGTGTACTGATCATTAGCAACAAGTTTCATCAAGATTGGGTGAAAAAATATTTGCTGGTATTTCGGAAACTCGTTATTTCTTAGAATCTTGGCAACCCTTCTCAATGAAAGGGCTTTTCCACAGTCTGTGCCTAGGGCTACATGAAGAGGAAACAAACCACAGAGACAAAACTGAGAACTCCTTTATTTTGTCATGTTTCAAAGAGCTACTACAAACCATGTTGGATTTAGAGTTCAAATTCATCTATCTATATAGGAGAGAACAGAGGGAAACCTAAATATAAAAACTGCAACTGTAGAAGAACGCTTCAACCTAGAAGAACAAAATTTGGTGAGCCAAGTGGGATTTGTGTACAGATCATTACCACCAAGTATCATCAAGATTGGGTGAAAATATATTTGCTGGTATTTCGGAAACTCGTTATATCTTGGAAGCTTGGCAACCCCTTTCAATGAAAGTGCTTTTCCAGAGTCTGTGCCTAGGGGTACTTAAAGAGGAAAAATACCATAGAGACATAACTGAGAACTCCTTTATTTTGTCAAGTTTCAAAGAGCTACTACAAACCATGTTGGATTTAGAGTTCCAAATTCATCTATCTATATAGGAGAGAACAGAGTGAAACCTAAATATAAAAACTTCTACTGTAGACGAACGCTTAAACCTAGAAGAACAAAATTTGGTGAGCCAAGTGGAGTTTGTGTACTGATCATTACCACCAAGTATCATCAAGATTGGGTGAAAAATATTTGCTATTATTTCGGAAACTTGTTATTTCTTAGAAGCTTGGCAACCCCTCTCAATGAAAGTGCTTTTCAAAGTCTATGCCTAGGGCTACTTGAAGAGGAAACAAACCATTAAGACAAAACTGAGAACTCCTTTATTTTGTCAAGTTTCAAAGAGCTACTACAAACCATGTTGGATTTAGAATTCCAAATTCATCTATCTATATAGGAGAGAACAGAGTGAAACCTGAAAATAAAAACTGCTACTGTATACGAAGGCATCAAACTAGCAAAACAAAATTTGGTGAGCCAAGTGGGATTTGTGTACTTTTCCTTACCACCACGTATCATCACGATTGGGTGAAAAAATATTTTCTGGTATTTCGGAAACCCGTAATTTCTTGGATGCTTGGCAACCCCTTTCAATGAAAGTGCTTTCCACAGTCTGTGCCTAGGGCTACTTGAAGAGGAAACAAACCATAGAGACAAAACGGAGAACTCCTTTATTTTGCCAAGTTTCAAAGAGCTACTACAAACCATGTTGGATTTAGAGTTCCAAATTCATCTATCTATATAAAAGAGAACAGAGTGAAACCTAAAAATAAAAACAGCTACTGTAAACGAACGCTTCAACCTAGCAGAACAAAATTTGGTGAGCCTAGTGGGACTTGTGTACTTTTCATTACCACCACGTATCATCAGAATTGGGTGATAAAATATTTGCTGGTATTTCGGAAACTCGTAATGTCTTGGAAGCTGGGCAACCCCTTTCAATGAAAGTGCTATTCCACAGTCTCTGCTGAGGGCTACTTGAAGAGGAAACAAACCAGAGAGACAAAACTGATAACTACTTTTTTTGTCAAGTTTCAAAGAGCTACTACAAACCATGTTGGATTTAGAGTTCCAAATTCATCTATCTATATAGGAGAGAACAGAGGGAAACCTAAATATAAAAACTGCTACTGTAGACGTACGCTTCAACCTAGAAGAACAAAATTTGGTGAGACAAGTGGGATTTGTGTACTGATCATTAGTACCAAGTATCATCAAGATTGGGTGAAAAAATATTTGCTGGTATTTCGAAAACTCGTAATTTCTTAGAAGCTTGGCAACCATTCTCAATGAAATTGCTTTTCCACAGTCTGTGCCTTGGGCTACTTGAAGAGGAAAATACCATAGAGACAAAACTGAGAACTCCTTTATTTTGTCAAGTTTCAAAGAGCTACTACAAACCATGTTGGATTTAGAGTTCCAAATTCATCTATCTATATAGGAGAGAACAGAGGGAAACCTAAATATAAAACTGCTACTGTAGACGAACGCTTCAACCTAGAAGAACAAAATTTGGTGATCCAAGTGGGATTTGTTTACTGATCATTACCACCAAATATCATCAAGATTGGGTGAAAAAATATTTGCTTGTATTTCTGAAACTCGTTATTTCTTAGAAGCTTGGCAACCTCTCTCAATGAAAGTGCTTATCCACAGTCTGTGCCTAGGGCTACTTGAAGAGGAAAATACCAGAGAGACGAAACTGAGAACTCCTTTATTTTGTCAAGTTTCAAAGAGCTACTACAAACCATGTTGGATTTAGAGTTCCAAATTCATCTATCTATATAGCAGAGAACAGAGGGATACCTAAATATAAAAACTGCTACTGTAGACGAACGCTTCAACCTAGAAGAACAAAATTTGGTGAGCCAAGTGGGATTTGTGTACTGATGATTACCACCAAGTATCATCAAGATTGGGTGAAAAAATATGCTGGTATTTTGGAAACTCGTAATTTCGTAGAAGCTTGGCAACCCCTCTCAATGAAAGTGCTTTTCCACAGTCTGTGCCTAGGGCTATTTGAAGTGGAAACTAACCATAGAGACAAAACTGAGAACTCCTTTATTTTTTCAAGTTTCAAAGAGCTACTACAAATCATGTTGGATTTAGAGTTCCAAATTCAACTATCTATATAGGAGAGAACAGAGGGAAACCTAAATATAAATACTGCTACTGTAGATGAACGCTTCAACCTAGAAGAACAAAATGTGGTGAGCCAAGTGGGATTTGTGTACTGATCATTACCACCACGTATCATCAAGATTGGGTGAAAAAATATTTGCTGGTATTTTGGAAACACGTAATTTCTTGGATGCTTGGCAACCCCTTTCAATGAAAGTGCTTTTCCAGAGTCTGTGCCTAGGGCTACTTGAAGAGAAAACAAACCATAGAGACAAAACTGAGAACTCCTTTATTTAGTCAAGTTTCAAAGAGCTACTACAAACCATGTTGGATTTAGAGTTCCAAATTCATCTATCTATATATGAGAGAACAGAGGGAAACCTAAATATAAAAACTGCTACTGTAGACGAACGCTTCAACCTAGAAGAACAAAATTTGGTGAGCCAAGAGGGATTTGTGTACTGATCATTAGCAACAAGTTTCATCAAGATTGGGTGAAAAAATATTTGCTGGTATTTCGGAAACTCGTTATTTCTTAGAATCTTGGCAACCCTTCTCAATGAAAGGGCTTTTCCACAGTCTGTGCCTAGGGCTACATGAAGAGGAAACAAACCACAGAGACAAAACTGAGAACTCCTTTATTTTGTCAAGTTTCAAAGAGCTACTACAAACCATGTTGGATTTAGAGTTCAAATTCATCTATCTATATAGGAGAGAACAGAGGGAAACCTAAATATAAAAACTGCAACTGTAGAAGAACGCTTCAACCTAGAAGAACAAAATTTCTTGAGCCAAGTGGGATTTGTGTACCGATCATTACCACCAAGTATCATCAAGATTGGGTGAAAAAATATTTGCTGGTATTTCGGAAACTCGTTATTTCTTAGAAGCTTGGAAACCACTCTCAATGAAAGTTCTTTTCCACAGTCTGTGCCTAGGGCTACTTGAAGAGGAAACTAACCATAGAGACAAAACTGAGAACTCCTTAATTTTGTGAAGTTTCAAAGAGCTACTAAAAACCATGTTGGATTTAGAGTTCCAAATTCATCTATCTATATAGGAGAGAACAGAGGGAAACCTAAATATAAAAACTGCTACTGTAGACGAACGCTTCAACCTAGAAGAACAAAATTTGGTGATCCTAGTGGGATTTGTGTACTGATCATTAGCACCAAGTATCATCAAGATTGGGTGGAAAGATTCTTGCTGGTATTTCGGAAACTCGTTATTTCTTATAAGCTTGGCAACAGCTCTCAATGAAAGTGCTTTTCCAGAGTCTGTTCCTAGGGCTAGATGAAGAGGAAACAAACCATAAAGACAAAACTGAGAACTCCTTTATTTTGTCAAGTTTCAAAGAGCTACTACAAACTATGTTGGAATTAGAGTTCCAAATCCATCTATCTATATGAGAGAACAGAGGGAATCCTAAATATAAAAACAGCTACTGTAGACGAACGCTTCAACCTAGAAGACCAAAATTTGGTGAGCCAAGTGGGATTTGTGTACTGATCATTACCACCACGTATCATCAAGATTGGGTGAAAAAATATTTGCTGGTATTTTGGAAACACGTAATTTCTTGGATGCTTGGCAACCCCTTTCAATGAAAGTGCTTTTCCAGAGTCTGTGCCTAGGGCTACTTGAAGAGAAAACAAACCATAGAGACAAAACTGAGAACTCCTTTATTTTGTCAAGTTTCAAAGAGCTACTACAAACCATGTTGGATTTAGAGTTCCAAATTCATCTATCTATATATGAGAGAACAGAGGGAAACCTAAATATAAAAACTGCTACTGTAGACGAACGCTTCAACCTAGAAGAACAAAATTTGGTGAGCCAAGAGGGATTTGTGTACTGATCATTAGCAACAAGTATCATCAAGATTGGGTGAAAAAATATTTGCTGGTATTTCGGAAACTCGTTATTTCTTAGAATCTTGGCAACCCTTCTCAATGAAAGGGCTTTTCCACAGTCTGTGCCTAGGGCTACATGAAGAGGAAACAAACCACAGAGACACAACTGAGAACTCCTTTATTTTGTCAAGTTTCAAGAGCTACTACAAACCATGTTGGATTTAGAGTTCAAATTCATCTATCTATATAGGAGAGAACAGAGGGAAACCTAAATATAAAAACTGCTACTGTAGACGAATGCTTCAACCTTGAAGAACAAAATTTGGTGAGTCAAGTGGGATTTGTGTACCGATCATTACCATCAAGTATCATCAAGATTGGGTGAAAAAATATTTACTGGTATTTCGGAAACTCGTTATTTCTTGGAAGCTTGGCAAGCCCTTTCAATGAAAGTGCTTTTCCAGAGTCTGTGCTTAGGGCTAGTTAAAGAGGAAACAAACCATAAACAAAACTGAGAACTCCTTTATTTTGTCAAGTTTCAAAGAAATACTACAAACCATGTTGGATTTAGAGTTCAAATTCATCTATCTATATAGGAGAGAACAGAGGGAAACCTAAATATAAAAACTGCTACTGTAGACGAACGCTTCAACCCAGAAGAACAAAATTTGGTGACTCAAGTGGGATTTGTGTACCGATCATTACCACCAAGTATCATCAAGATTGGGTGAAAATATATTTGCTGGTATTTCGGAAACTCGTTATATCTTGGAAGCTTGGCAACCCCTTTCAATGAAAGTGCTTTTCCAGAGTCTGTGCCTAGGGGTACTTAAAGAGGAAAAATACCATAGAGACATAACTGAGAACTCCTTTATTTTGTCAAGTTTCAAAGAGCTACTACAAACCATGTTGGATTTAGAGTTCCAAATTCATCTATCTATATAGGAGAGAACAAGTGAAACCTAAATATAAAAACTTCTACTGTAGACGAACGCTTAAACCTAGAAGAACAAAATTTGGTGAGCCAAGTGGAGTTTGTGTACTGATCATTACCACCAAGTATCATCAAGATTGGGTGAAAAAATATTTGCTGTTATTTCGGAAACTTGTTATTTCTTAGAAGCTTGGCAACCCCTCTCAATGAAAGTGCTTTTCAAAGTCTATGCCTAGGGCTACTTGAAGAGGAAACAAACCATTAAGACAAAACTGAGAACTCCTTTATTTTGTCAAGTTTCAAAGAGCTACTACAAACCATGTTGGATTTAGAGTTCCAAATTCATCTATCTATATAGGAGAGAACAGAGTGAAACCTGAAAATAAAAACTGCTACTGTATACGAAGGCGTCAAACTAGCAAAACAAAATTTGGTGAGCCAAGTGGGATTTGTGTACTTTTCCTTACCACCACGTATCATCACGATTGGGTGAAAAAATATTTTCTGGTATTTCGGAAACCCGTAATTTCTTGGATGCTTGGCAACCCCTTTCAATGAAAGTGCTTTCCACAGCCTGTGCCTAGGGCTACTTGAAGAGGAAACAAACCATAGAGACAAAACGGAGAACTCCTTTATTTTGTCAAGTTTCAAAGAGCTACTACAAACCATGTTGGATTTAGAGTTCCAAATTCATCTATCTATACAGAAGAGAACAGAGGGTAACCTAAATATAAAAACGGTTACTGTAGACGAATGCTTCAACCTAGAAGAACAAAATTTGGTGAGCCACGTGGGATTTGTGGACTGATTATTACCACTATGTATCATCAAGATTGGGTGAAGAAATATTTGCTGGTATTTCGAAAACTCGTAATTTCTTAGGAGCTTGGCCACCCCTCTCAATGAAAGTGCTTTTCGACAGTCTGTGCCTAGGGCTACTTGAAGAGGAAACAAACCAAAGAGACAAAACTGAGAACTCCTTTATTTTGTCAAGTTTCAAAGAGCTACTACAAACCATGTTGGATTTAGAATTCAAATTCACCTATCTATAAAGGAGAGAACAGATGGAAACCTAAATATAAAAACGGATACTGTAGAAGAACGCTTCAACCTTGAAGAACAATATTTGGTGAGTCAAGTGGGGTTTGTGTACCGATCATTACCACCTAGTATCATCAAGATTGGGTGCAAAAATATTTGCTGGTATTTCGGAAACTCGTTATTTCTTGGAAGCTTGGCAACCACTTTCAATGAAAGTGCTTTTCCAGAGTCTGTGCCTAGGGCTACTTAAAGAGGAAACAAACCATAAAGACAAAACTGAGAACTACTTTGTTTTGTCACGTTTCAAAGAGCTACTACAAACCATGTTGGATTTAGAGTTCCAAATTCATCTATCTATATAGGAGAGAACAGAGGAAAACCTAAATATAAAAACTGATACTGTAGACGAATGCTTCAACCTAGAAGAACAAAATTTGGTGAGCCAAGTGGGGTTTGTGTATTGATCATTACCACCAAGTATCATCAAGTTTGGGTGAAAAAATATTTGCTGGTATTTCGGAAACTCGTAATTTCTTAGAAGCTTGGCAACCCATCTCAATGAAAGTTCTTTCCACAGTCTGTGCCTAGGGCTACTTGAAGAGGAAACAAACCATAGAGACAAAACTGAGAACTCCTTTATTTTGTCAAGTTTCAAAGAGCTACTACAAACCATGTTGAATTTAGAGTTCCAAATTCATCTATCTATATAAAAGAGAACAGAGTGAAACCTAAAAATAAAAACTGCTACTGTAAACGAACGCTTCAACCTAGCAGAACAAAATTTGGTGAGCCTAGTGGGACTTGTGTACTTTTCATTACCACCACGTATCATCAGAATTGGGTGATAAAATATTTGCTGGTATTTCGGAAACTCGTAATGTCTTGGAAGCTGGGCAACCCCTTTCAATGAAAGTGCTATTCCACAGTCTCTGCTGAGGGCTACTTGAAGAGGAAACAAACCAGAGAGACAAAACTGATAACTACTTTTTTTGTCAAGTATCAAAGAGCTACTACAAACCATGTTGGATTTAGAGTTCCAAATTCATCTATCTATATAGGAGAGAACAGAGGGAAACCTAAATATAAAAACTGCTACTGTAGACGTAGGCTTCAACCTAGAAGAACAATATTGGTGAGCCAAGTGGGATTTGTGTACTGATCATTAGTACCAAGTATCATCAAGATTGGGTGAAAAAATATTTGCTGGTATTTCGAAAACTCGTAATTTCTTAGAAGCTTGGCAACCCCTCTCAATGAAATTGCTTTTCCACAGTCTGTGCCTTGGGCTACTTGAAGAGGAAAATACCATAGAGACAAAACTGAGAACTCCTTTATTTTGTCAAGTTTCAAAGAGCTACTACAAACCATGTTGGATTTAGAGTTCCAAATTCATCTATCTATATAGGAGAGAACAGAGGAAAACCTAAATATAAAAACTGCTACTGTAGACGAACGCTTCAACCTAGAAGAACAAAATTTGGTGATCCAAGTGGGATTTGTTTACTGATCATTACCACCAAATATCATCAAGATTGGGTGAAAAAATATTTGCTTGTATTTCTGAAACTCGTTATTTCTTAGAAGCTTGGCAACCCCTCTCAATGAAAGTGCTTTTCCACAGTCTGTGCCTAGGGCTACTTGAAGAGGAAAATACCAGAGAGACAAAACTGAGAACTTCTTTATTTTGTCAAGTTTCAAAGAGCTACTACAAACCATGTTGGATTTAGAGGTGCAAATTCATCTATCTATATAGGAGAGAACAGAGGGAAACCTAAATATAAAAACTGCTACTGTAGACGAACGCTTCAACCTAGAAGAACAAAATTTGGTGAGCCAAGTGGGATTTGTGTACTGATCATTACCACCAAGTATCATCAAGATTGGGTGAAAAAATATGCTGGTATTTCGGAAACTCGTAATTTCGTAGAAGCTTGGCAACCCCTCTCAATGAAAGTGCTTTTCCACAGTCTGTGCCTAGGGCTACTTGAAGTGGAAACAAACCATAGAGACAAAACTGAGAACTCATTTATTTTTTCAAGTTTCAAAGAGCTACTACAAATCATGTTGGATTTAGAGTTCCAAATTCATCTATCTATATAGGAGAGAACAGAGGGAAACCTAAATATAAATACTGCTACTGTAGACGAACGCTTCAATTTAGAAGAACAAAGTGTGGTGAGCCAAGTGGGATTTGTGTACTGATCATTACCACCAAGTATCATCAAGATTGGGTGAAAAAGATTTGCTGGTATTTCGGAAACTCTTAATTTCTAAGAAGCTTGGCAACCCCTCTCAATGAAAGTGCTTTTCCACAGTCTGTGCCTAGGGCTACTTGAAGAAGAAAAAACCATAGAGACAAAAATGAGAACTCCTTTATTTTGTCAAGTTTCAAAGAGCTACTACAAACCATGTTGGATTTAGAGTTCCAAATTCATCTATCTATATAGGAGAGAACAGAGGGAAACCTAAATATAAAAACTGCTAGTGTAGACTAACGCTTCAACCTAGAAGAACAAAATTTGGTGATCCTAGTGGGATTTGTGTACTGATCATTAGCACCAAGTATCATCAAGATTGGGTGGAAAAATTCTTGCTGGTATTTCGGAAACTCGTTATTTCTTATAAGCTTGGCAACAGCTCTCAATGAAAGTGCTTTTCCAGAGTCTGTGCCTAGGGCTACATGAAGAGGAAACAAACCATAAAGACAAAACTGAGAACTCCTTTATTTTGTCAAGTTTCAAAGAGCTACTACAAACTATGTTGGAATTAGAGTTCCAAATCCATCTATCTATATGAGAGAACAGAGGGAATCCTAAATATAAAAACAGCTACTGTAGACGAACGCTTCAACCTAGAAGACCAAAATTTGGTGAGCCAAGTGGGATTTGTGTACTGATCATTACCACCACGTATCATCAAGATTGGGTGAAAAAATATTTGCTGGTATTTTGGAAACACGTAATTTCTTGGATGCTTGGCAACCCCTTTCAATGAAAGTGCTTTTCCAGAGTCTGTGCCTAGGGCTACTTGAAGAGAAAAAAACCATAGAGACAAAAATGAGAACTCCTTTATTTTGTCAAGTTACAAAGAGCTACTACAAACCATGTTGGATTTAGAGTTCCAAATTCATCTATCTATATAGGAGAGAACAGAGGGAAACCTAAATATAAAAACTTCTACTGTAGACGAACGCTTAAACCTAGAAGAACAAAATTTGGTGAGCCAAGTGGAGTTTGTGTACTGATCATTACCACCAAGTATCATCAAGATTGGGTGAAAAAATATTTGCTGTTATTTCGGAAACTTGTTATTTCTTAGAAGCTTGGCAACCCCTCTCAATGAAAGTGCTTTTCAAAGTCTATGCCTAGGGCTACTTGAAGAGGAAACAAACCATTAAGGCAAAACTGAGAACTCCTTTATTTTGTCAAGTTTCAAAGAGCTTCTACAAACCATGTTGGATTTAGAGGTGCAAATTCATCTATCTATATAGGAGAGAACAGAGGGAAACCTAAATGTAAAAACTGCTACTGTAGACGAACGCTTCAACCTAGAAGAACAAAATTTGGTGAGCCAAGTGGGATTTGTGTACTGATCATTACCACCAAGTATCATCAAGATTGGGTGAAAAAAATATGCTGGTATTTCGGAAAATCGTAATTTCGTAGAAGCTTGGCAACCCCTCTCAATGAAAGTGCTTTTCCACAGTTTGTGCCTAGGACTACTTGAAGTGTAAACAAACCATAGAGACAAAACTGAGAACTCATTTATTTTTTCAAGGTTCAAAGAGTTACTACAAATCATGTTGGATTTAGAGTTCCAAATTCATCTATCTATATAGGAGAGAACAGAGGGAAACCTAAATATAAATACTGCTACTGTAGACGAACGCTTCAACCTAGAAGAACAAAGCGTGGTGAGCCAAGTGGGATTTGTGTACTGATCATTACCAACAAGTATCATCAAGATTGGGTGAAAAAATATTTGCTGGTATTTCGGAAACTCGTAATTTCTTAGAAGCTTGGCAACCCCTCTCAATGAAAGTGCTTTTCCGCAGTCTGTGCCTAGGGCTACTTGAAGAGGAAAATACCATAGAGACAAAACTGAGAACTCCTTTATTTTGTCAAATTTCAAAGAGCTACTACAAACCATGTTGGATTTAGAGTTCCAAATTCATCTATCTATATAGGAGAGAACAGTGGGAAACCTAAATATAAAAACTGCTACTGTAGACGAACGCTTCAACTTAAAAGAACAAAATTTGGTGAGCCAAGTGGGATTTGTTTACTGATCATTACCACCAAGTATCATCAAGATTGGGTTAAAATATATTTGCTTGTATTTCTGAAACTCGTTATTTCTTAGAAGCTTGGCAACCCCTCTCAAGGAAAGTGCTTTTACACAGTCTGTGCCTAGGGCTACTTGAAGAGGAAACAAACCATAAAGACAAAACTGAGAACACCTTTATTTTTCAAGTTTCATAGAGCTGCTACAAAAAATGTTGAATTTAGAGTTACAAATTCATCTATCTATATAGGAGAGAACAGAGGGAAACCTAAATATAAAAACTGCTACTGTAGACGTACGCTTCAACCTAGAAGAACAAAATTTGGTGATCCAAGTGGGATTTGTGTACTGATCATTAGGAGCAAGTATCATCAAGATTGGGTGAAAAAATATTTGCTGGTATTTCGGAAACTCGTAATTTCTTAGAAGCTTGGCAACCCCTCTCAATGAAAGTGCTTTTCCACAGTCTGTGCTTAGGGCTACTTGAAGAGGAAAATACCAGAGAGACAAAACTGAGAACTCCTTTATTTTGTCAAGTTTCAAAGAGCTACTACAAACCATGTTGGATTTAGAGTTCCAAATTCATCTATCTATATAGGAGAGAACAGAGGGAAACCTAAATATGAAAACTGCTACTGTAGACGAACGCTTCAACCTAGAAGAACAAAATTTGGTGAGCCAAGTGGGATTTGTGTACTGATCATTACCACCAAGTATCATCAAGATTGGGTGAAAAAATATGCTGGTATTTCGGAAAATCTTAATTTCTTAGAAGCTTGGCAACCCCTCTCAATAAAAGTGCTTTTCCACAGTCTGTGCCTAGGGCTACTTGAAGAGGAAACAAACCATAGAGACAAAACTGAGAACTCATTTATTTTGTCAAGTTTCAAAGAGCTACTACAAATCATGTTGGATTTAGAGTTCCAAATTCATCTATCTATATAGGAGAGAACAGAGGGAAACCTAAATATAAAAACTGCAACTGTAGACGAACGCTTCAACCTAGAAGAACAAAATTTGTTGAGCCAAGTGGGAATTGTGTACTGATCATTACCACCATGTATCATCAAGATTGGGTGAAAAAATATTTGCTGGTATTTCGGAATCTCGTAATTTCTTAGAAGCTTGGCAACCCCTCTCAATGAAAGTGCTTTTCCACAGTCTGTGCCTAGGGCTACTTGAAGAGGAAACAAACCATAGAGACAAAACTGAGAACTCTTTTATTTTGTCAAGTTTCAAAGAGCTACTACAAACCATGTTGGATTTAGAGTTCCAAATTCATCTATCTATATAAAAGAGAATAGAGGGAAACCTAAATATAAAAACTGCTACTGTAGACGAACGCTTCAACCTAGAAGAACAAAATTTGGTGAGCCAAGTGGGATTTGTGTACTGATCATTACCACCAAGTATCATCAAGATTGGGTGAAAAAATATTTGCTGGTATTTCGGAAACTCGTTATTTCTTAAAACCTTGGCAACCCCTCTCAATGAAAGTGCTTTTCCACAGTCTGTGCCTAGGGCTACTTGAAGAGGAAACAAACCATAGAGACAAAACTGAGAACTCATTTATTTTGAAAGTTTCAAAGAGCTACTACAAACCATGTTGGATTTAGAGTTCCAAATTCATCTATCTATATAGGAGAGAACACAGGGAAAGCTAAATATAAAAACTGCTACTGTAGACGAAATCTTCAAACTAGAAGAACAAAATTTGGTGAGCTAAGTGGAATTTGTGTACTGATCATTACCATCAAGTATCATCAAGTTTGGGTGAAAAAATATTTGCTTGTATTTCAGAAACTCGTTATTTCTTAGAACATTTGCAACCCATCTCAATGAAAGTGCTTTTCCGCAGTCTGTGCCCAGGGCTACTTGAAGAGGAAACAAACCATAGAGACAAAACTGAGAACTCCTTTATTTTGTCAAGTTTCAAAGAGCTACTACAAACCATGTTTTATTTAGAGTTCCAAATTCATCTATCTATATAGGAGAGAACAGATGGAAACCTAAATATAAAAACTGCTACTGTTGACGAACGCTTCAACCTAGAAGAACAAAATTTGGTGAGCCAAGTGGGAAATGTGTACTGATCATTACCACCAAGTATCATCATGATTGGGTGAAAAAGTGTTTGCTGGTATTTCGGAAACTCGTAAATTCATAGAAGCTTGGCAACCCGTCTCAATGAAAGTGCTTTTCCACAGTCTGTGCCTAGAGCTACTTGAAGAGGAAACAAGCCATAGAGACAAAACTGAGAACTCCTTTATTTTGTCAAGTTTAAAAGAGCTACTACAAACCATGTTGGATTTAGAGTTCCAAATTCATCTATCTATATATGAGAGAACAGAGGGAAACCTAAATATAAAAACTGCTACTGTAGACGAACCCTTCAACCTAGAAGAACAAAATTTGGTGAGCCAAGTGGGATTTGTGTACTGATCATTAACACCACCTATCATCAAGATTGGGTGAAAAAATATATGCTGGTATTTCGGAAACTCGTTATTTCTTAGAAGCTTTGCACCCCCTCTCAATGAAAGTGCTTTTCCACAGTCTGTGCCTAGGGCTACTTGAAGAGGAAACAAACCATAAGGACAAAACTGAGAACTCCTTTATTTTGTCAAGTTTCAAAGAGCTACTACAAACCATGTTGGATTTAGAGTTCCAAATTCATCTATCTATATAGGAGAGAACAGAGGGAAACCTAATTACAACAAATGATACTGTGGACGAAAGCTTCAACCTAGAAGAACAAAATTTGGTGAGCCACGTGGGAGTTGTTTACTGATCATTACCACCAAGTATCATCAAGTTTGTGTGAAAAAATATTTGCTGGTATTTTTGAAACTCGTTATTTCTTAGAAGCTTGGCAACCCCTATCAATGAAAGTGCTTTTACACAGTCTGTGCCTAGGGTTACTTGAAGAGGAAACAAACCATAGACACAAAACTGAGAACACCTTTATTTTGTCACGATTCAAAGAGCTGCTACAAAAACTGTTGAATTTAGAGTTCCAAATTCATCTATCTAAATAGGAGAGAACAGAGGGAAACCTAAATATAAAAACTGCTAGTGTAGACGAACGCTTCAACCTAGAAGAACAAAATTTTGTGAGCCAAGTGGGATTTGTGTACTGATCATTACCACCAAGTATCATCAAGATTGGGTGAAAAAATATTTGCTGGTATTTTGGAAACTCTTAATTTATTAGAAGCATGGCAACCCCTCTCAATGAAAGTGCTTTTCCACAGTCTGTGCCTAAGGCTACTTGTAGAGGAAACAAACCATAGAGACAAAACTGAGAACTCCTTTATTTTGTCAAGTTTCAAAGAGCTAGTACAAACCATGTTGGATTTAGAGTTCCAAATTCATCTATCTATATAGGAGAGAACAGAGGGAAACCTAAATATAAAAACTGCTACTGTAGACGAACGCTTCAACCTAGAAGAACAAAATTTGGAGAGCCAAGTGGGATTTGTGTACTGATCATTAGCAACAAGTATCATCAAGATTGGTGAAAAAATATTTGCTGGTATTTCGGAAACTCGTTATTTCTTAGAAGCTTGGCAACCCCTCTCAATGAAAGTGCGTTCCACAGTCTGTGCCTAGGGCTACTTGAAGAGGAAACAAACCATAGAGACAAAACTGAGAACTCATTTGTTTTGTCAAGTTTAAAAGAGCTACTACAAACCATGTTGGATTTAGAGTTCCAAATTCATCTATCTATATATGAGAGAACAGAGGGAAACCTAAATATAAAAACTGCTACTGTAGACGAACGCTTCACCCTAGAAGAACAACATTTGGTGAGCCAAGTGAGATTTGTGTACTGATCATTAGCAACAAGTATCATCAAGATTGGGTGAAAAAATATTTGCTGGTATTTCGGAAACTCGATGTTTCTTAGAAGCTTGGCAACCCCTCTCAATGAAAGTGCTTTTCCACAGACTGTGCCTAGGGCTAATGGAAGAGGAAACAAGCCATAGTGACAAAACTGAGAACTCCTTTATTTTGTCAAGTTTCAAAGAGATATTACAAACCTTGTCGGTTTTAGAGTTCGAAATTCATCTATCAATATAGGAGAGAACAGAGGGAAACCTAATTATAACAAATGATACTGTGGACGAAAGCTTCAACCTAGAAGAACAAAATTTCTGAGCCAAGAGGGATTTGTTTACTGATCATTACCACCAAGTATCATCAAGATTGGGTGAAAAAATATTTGCTGGTATTTCGGAAACTCGTTATTTCTTAGAAGCTTGGCAACCCCTATCAATGAAAGTGCTTTTACACAGTCTGTGCCTAGGGCTACTTGAAGAGGAAACAAACCATAGAGACAAAACTGAGAACTCCTTTATGTTGTCAAGTTTCTAAGAGCTTCTACAAAAAATGTTGAATTTAGAGTTACAAATTCATCTATCTATATATGAGAGAACAGAGGGAAACCTAAATATAAAAACTGCTACTGTAGACGAACGCTTCAACCTAGAAGAACAAAATTTGGTGAGCCAAGTAGGATTTGTGTACTGATCATTACCACCAAGTATCATCAAGATTGGGTGAAAAAATATTTGCTGGTATTTTGGAAACTCTTAATTTCTTAGAAGCTTGGCAACCCCTCTCAATGAAAGTGCTTTTCCACAGTCTGTGCCTAGGGCTACTTGAAGAGGAAACAAAATATAGAGACAAAACTGAGAACTCCTTTATTTTGTCAAGTTTCAAAGAGCTACTACAAACCATGTTGGATTTAGAGTTCCAAATTCATCTATCTATATAGGAGAGAACAGAGGGAAACCTAAATATAAAAACTGCTACTGTAGACGAACGCTTCAACCTAGAAGAACAAAATTTGTTGAGCCAAGTGGGATTTGTGTACTGATCATTACCACCAAGTATCATCAAGATTGGGTGAAAAAATATGCTGGTATTTCGGAAACTCGTAATTTCTTAGAAGCTTGGCAACCCCTCTCAATGAAAGTGCTTTTCGACAGTCTGTGCCTAGGGCTACTTGAAGAGGAAACAAACCATAGAGACAAAACTGAGAACTCCTTTATTTTGTCAAGTTTCAAAGAGCTACTACAAACCATGTTGGATTTAGAGTTCCAAATTCATCTATCTATATAGGAGAGAACAGAGGGAAACCTAAATATAAAAACTGCTACTGTAGACGAACGATTCCACCTAGAAGAACAAAATTTGGTGAGCCAAGTGGGATTTGTTTACTGATCATTACCACCAAGTATCATCAAGATTGGGTGAAAAAATATTTGCTGGTATTTCGGAAACTCGTTATTTCTTAGAAGCTTGGCAACCCCTCTCAATGAAAGTGCTTTTACACAGTCTGTGCCTAGGGCTACTTGAAGAGGAAACAAACCATAGAGACAAAACTGAGAACTCCTTTATTTTGTCAAGTTTCAAAGAGCTTCTACAAAAAATGTTGAAATTAGAGTTACAAATTCATCTATCTATATAGGAGAGAACAAGGGAAACCTAAATATAAAAACTGCTACTGTAGACGAACGCTTCAACCTAGAAGAACAAAATTTGGTGAGCCAAGTGGGATTTGTGTACTGATCATTACCACCAAGAATCATCAAGATTGGGTGAAAAAATATTTGCTGGTATTTTGGAAGCTCTTAATTTCTTAGAAGCTTGGCAACCCTTCTCAATGAAAGTGCTTTTCCACAGTCTGTGCCTAGGGCTACTTGAAGAGGAAACAAACCATAGAGACAAAACTGAGAACTCCTTTATTTTGTCAAGTTTCAAAGAGCTACTACAAACCATGTTGGATTTAGAGTTCGAAATTCATCTATCTATATAGGAGAGAACAGAGGGAAACCTAAATATAAAAACTGCTACTGTAGACGAACGCTTCCACCTAGAAGAACAAAATTTGGTGAGCCAAGTGGGATTTGTTTACTGATCATTACCACCAAGTATCATCAAGATTGTGTGAAAAAATATTTGCTGGTATTTTTGAAACTCGTTATTTCTAAGAAGCTTGGCAACCCCGCTCAATGAAAGTGCTTTTACACAGTCTGTGCCTAGGGCTACTTGAAGAGGAAACAAACCATAGAGACAAAACTGAGAACACCTTTATTTTGTCACGTTTCAAAAAGCTGCTACAAAAACTGTTGAATTTAGAGTTCCAAATTCATCTATCTAAATAGGAGAGAACAGAGGGAAACCTAAATATAAAAACTGGTAGTGTAGACGAACGCTTCAACCTAGAAGAAAAAAATTTGGTGAGCGAAGTGGGATTTTTTTACTGATCATTACCACCAAGTATCATCAAGATTGGGTGAAAAAATATTTGCTGGTATTTCTGAAACTCGTAATTTCTTAGAAGCTTGGCAACCCCGCTCAATGAAAGTGCTTTTACACAGTCTGTGCCTAGGGCTACTTGAAGAGGAAACAAACCATAGAGACAAAACTGAGAACACCTTTATTTTGTCAAGTTTCAAAGAGCTGCTACAACAAATTTTGAATTTAGAGTTCCAAATTCATCTATCTATATAGGAGAGAACAGAGGGAAACCTATATGTAAAAACTGCTACTGTAGACGAACTCTTCAACCTAAAAGAACAAAATTTGGAGAGAAAAGTGGGATTTGTGTACTGATCATTACCACCAAGTATCATCATGATTGGGTGAAAAAGTGTTTGGTGGTATTTCGGAAACTCGTAATTTCGTAGAAGCTTGGCAACCCCTCTCAATGAAAGTGCTTTTCCACAGTCTGTTCCTAGAGCTACTTGAAGGGGAAACAAGCCATAGAGACAAAACTGAGAACTCCTTTATTTTGTCATGTTTAAAAGAGCTACTACAAACCATGTTGGACTTAGAGTTCCAAATTCATCTATCTATATATGAGAGAACAGAGGGAAACCTAAATATAAAAACTGCTACTGTAGACCAACCCTTCAACCTAGAAGAACAAAATTTGGTGAGCCAAGTGGGATTTGTGTACTGATCATTAACACCACGTATCATCAAGATTGGGTGAAAAAATATTTGCTGGTATTTCAGAAACTCGTTATTTCTTAGAAGCTTGGCACCCCCTCTCAATGAAAGTGCTTTTCCACAGTCTGTGCCTAGGGCTACTTGAAGAGGAAACAAACCATAGAGACAAAACTGAGAACTCCTTTATTTTGTCACGTTTCAAAAAGCTGCTACAAAAACTGTTGAATTTAGAGTTCCAAATTCATCTATCTAAATAGGAGAGAACAGAGGGAAACCTAAATATAAAAACTGGTAGTGTAGACGAACGCTTCAACCTAGAAGAAAAAAATTTGGTGAGCGAAGTGGGATTTTTTTACTGATCATTACCACCAAGTATCATCAAGATTGGGTGAAAAAATATTTGCTGGTATTTCTGAAACTCGTAATTTCTTAGAAGCTTGGCAAACCCGCTCAATGAAAGTGCTTTTACACAGTCTGTGCCTAGGGCTACTTGAAGAGGAAACAAACCATAGAGACAAAACTGAGAACACCTTTATTTTGTCAAGTTTCAAAGAGCTGCTACAACAAATTTTGAATTTAGAGTTCCAAATTCATCTATCTATATAGGAGAGAACAGAGGGAAACCTATATGTAAAAACTGCTACTGTAGACGAACTCTTCAACCTAAAAGAACAAAATTTGGAGAGCCAAGTGGGATTTGTGTACTGATCATTACCACCAAGTATCATCATGATTGGTTGAAAAAGTGTTTGCTGGTATTTCGGAAACTCGTAATTTCGTAGAAGCTTGGCAACCCCTCTCAATGAAAGTGCTTTTCCACAGTCTGTTCCTAGAGCTACTTGAAGGGGAAACAAGCCATAGAGACAAAACTGAGAACTCCTTTATTTTGTCATGTTTAAAAGAGCTACTACAAACCATGTTGGACTTAGAGTTCCAAATTCATCTATCTATATATGAGAGAACAGAGGGAAACCTAAATATAAAAACTGCTACTGTAGACGAACCCTTCAACCTAGAAGAACAAAATTTGGTGAGCCAAGTGGGATTTGTGTACTGATCATTAACACCACGTATCATCAAGATTGGGTGAAAAAATATTTGCTGGTATTTCAGAAACTCGTTATTTCTTAGAAGCTTGGCACCCCCTCTCAATGAAAGTGCTTTTCCACAGTCTGTGCCTAGGGCTACTTGAAGAGGAAACAAACCATAGAGACAAAACTGAGAACTCCTTTATGTTGTCAAGTTTCAAAGAGCTACTACAAACCATGTTGGATTAAGAGTTCCAAATTTATCTATGTATATAGGAGAGAACAGAGAGAAACCTAAATATAAAAACAGCTGCTGTAGACGAACGCTTCAACCTAGAAGCACAAAATTTGGAGAGCCAAGTGGGATTTGTGTACTGATCATTAGCAACAAGTATCATCAAGATTGGGTGAAAAAATATTTGCTGGTATTTCGGAAACTCGTTATTTCTTAGAAGCTTGGCAACCCCTCTCAATGAAAGTGTGTTCCACAGTCTGTGCCTAGGGCTACTTGAAGAGGAAACAAACCATAGAGACAAAACTGAGAACTCATTTATTTTGTCAAGTTTAAAAGAGCTACTACAAACCATGTTGGATTTAGAGTTCCAAATTCATCTATCTATATATGAGAGAACAGAGGGAAACCTAAATATAAAAACTGCTACTGTAGACGAACGCTTCAACCTAGAAGAACAAAATTTGGTGAGCCAAGTGAGATTTGTGTACTGATCATTAGCAACAAGTATCATCAAGATTGGGTGAAAAAATATTTGCTGGTATTTTGGAAACTCGATATTTCTTAGAAGCTTGGCAACCCCTCTCAATGAAAGTGCTTTTCCACAGACTGTGCCTAGGGCTAATGGAAGAGGAAACATGCCATAGTGACAAAACTGAGAACTCCTTTATTTTGTCAAGTTTCAAAGAGATATTACAAACCTTGTCGGTTTTAGAGTTCCAAATTCATCTATCTATATAGGAGAGAACAGAGGGAAACCTAATTATATCAAATGATACTGTGGACGAAAGCTTCAACCTAGAAGAAAAAAATTTGGTGAGCCAAGTGGGATTTGTTTACTGATCATTACCACCAAGTATCATCAAGATTGGGTGAAAAAATATTTGCTGGTATTTCAGAAACTCGTTATTTCTTAGAAACTTGGCAACCCCTCTCAATGAAAGTGCTTTTACACAGTCTGTTCCTAGGGCTACTTGAAGAGGAAACAAACCATAGAGACAAAACTGAGAACTCCTTTATTTTGTCAAGTTTCAAAGAGCTTCTATAAAAAATGTTGAATTTAGAGTTACAAATTCATCTATCTATATATGAGAGAACAGAGGGAAACCTAAATATAAAAACTGCTACTGTAGACGAACGCTTCAACCTAGAAGAACAAAATTTGGTGAGCCAAGTGGGATTTGTGTACTGATCATTACCACCAAGTATCATCAAGATTTAGTGAAAAAATATTTGCTGGTATTTTGGAAACTCTTAATTTCTTAGAAGCTTGGCAACCCCTCTCAATGAAAGTGCTTTTCCACAGTCTGTGCCTAGGGCTACTTGAAGAGGAAACAAACCATAGAGACAAAACTGAGAACTCCTTTATTTTGTCAAGTTTCAAAGAGCTACTACAAACCATGTTGGATTTAGAGTCCAAATTCATCTATCTATATATGAGAGAACAGAGGGAAACCTAAATATAAAAATTGCTACTGTAGACGAACGCTTCAACCTAGAAGAACAAAATTTGGTGAGCCAAGTGAGATTTGTGTACTGATCATTAGCAACAAGTATCATCAAGATTGGGTGAAAAAATATTTGCTGGTATTTCGGAAACTCGATATTTCTTAGAAGCTTGGCAACCCCTCTCAATGAAAGTGCTTTTCCTCAGACTGTGCCTAGGGCTAATGGAAGAGAAAACAAGCCATAGTGACAAAACTGAGAACTCCTTTATTTTGTCAAGTTTCAAAGAGATATTACAAACCTTGTCGGTTTTAGAGTTCCAAATTCATCTATCTATAAAGGAGAGAACAGAGGGAAACCTAATTATATCAAATGATACTGTGGACGAAAGCTTCAACCTAGAAGAAAAAAATTTGGTGAGCCAAGTGGGATTTGTTTACTGATCATTACCACCAAGTATCATCAAGATTGGGTGAAAAAATATTTGCTGGTATTTCGGAAACTCGTTATTTCTTAGAAA
This sequence comes from Callospermophilus lateralis, assembly GCF_048772815.1. Lineage (NCBI taxonomy): Eukaryota > Metazoa > Chordata > Mammalia > Rodentia > Sciuridae > Callospermophilus > Callospermophilus lateralis. The sequence goes on from NW_027517413.1 coordinate 39,452, forward strand.
CTTGGCAACCCCTCTCAATGAAAGTGCTTTTACACAGTCTGTGCCTAGGGCTACTTGAAGAGGAAACAAACCATAGAGACAAAACTGAGAACTCCTTTATTTTGTAAAGTTTCTAAGAGCTTCTATAAAAAATGTTGAATTTAGAGTTCCAAATTCATCTATCTAAATAGGAGAGAACAGAGGGAAACCTAAATATAAAAACTGCTACTGTAGACGAACGCTTCAACCTAGAAGAACAAAATTTGGTGAGCCATGTGGGATTTGTGTACTGATCATTACCACCAAGTATCATAAAGTTTGGGTGAAAAAATATTTGCTGGTATTTCGGAACTCGTAATTTCTTAGAAGCTTGGCAACCCCTCTCAATGAAAGTGCTTTTCCACAGACTGTGCCTAGGGCTAATGGAAGAGAAAACAAGCCATAGTGACAAAACTGAGAACTCCTTTATTTTGTCAAGTTTCAAAGAGATACTACAAACCTTGTTGGTTTTAGAGTTCCAAATTCATCTATCTATATAGGAGAGAACAGAGGGAAATATAATTATAACAAATGATACTGTGGACGAAAGCTTCAACCTAGAAGAACAAAATTTGGTGAGCCAAGTGGGATTTGTATACTGATTATTACCACCAAGTATCATCAAGATTGGGTGAAAAAATATTTGCTGGTATTTCTGAAACTCGTAATTTCTTAGAAGCTTGGCAACCCCTCTCAATGAAAGTGCTTTTACACAGTCTGTGCCTTGGGCTACTTGAAGAGGAAACAAACCATAGAGACAAAACTGAGAACACCTTTATTTTGTCAAGTTTCAAAGAGCTGCTACAAAAAATGTTGAATTTAGAGTTCCAAATTCATCTATCTATATAGGAGAGAACAGAGGGAAACCTAAATATAAAAACTGCTACTGCAGACGAACGCTTCAACCTAAAAGAACAAAATTTGGAGAGCCAAGTGGGATTTGTGTACTGATCATTACCACCAAGTATCATCATGATTGGGTGAAAAAGTGTTTGCTGGTATTTCGGAAACTCGTAACTTCGTAGAAGCTTGGCAACCCCTCTCAATGAAAGTGCTTTTCCACAGTCTGTGCCTAGAGCTACTTGAAGAGGAAACAAGCCATAGAGACAAAACTGAGAACTCCTTTATTTTGTCAAGTTTAAAAGAGCTACTACAAACCATGTTGGATTTAGAGTTCCAAATTCATCTATCTATATATGAGAGAACAGAGGGAAACCGAAATATAAAAACTGCTACTGTACACGAACCCTTCAACCTAAAAGAACAAAATTTGGTGAGCCAAGTGGGATTTGTGTACTGATCATTAACACCACGTATCATCAAGATTGGGTGAAAAAATATTTGCTGGTATTTCGGAAACTCGTTATTTCTTAGAAGCTTGGCACCCCCTCTCAATGAAAGTGCTTTTCCACAGTCTGTGCCTAGGGCTACTTGAAGAGGAAACAAACCATAGAGACAAAACTGAGAACTCCTTTATTTTGTCAAGTTTCAAAGAGCTACTACAAACCATGTTGGATTTAGAGTTCCAAATTCATCTATCTATATAGGAGAGAACAGAGAGAAACCTAAATATAAAAACAGTGCTGTAGACGAACGCTTCAACCTAGAAGAACAAAATTTGGAGAGCCAACTGGGATTTGTGTACTGATCATTAGCAACAAGTATCATCAAGATTGGGTGAAAAAATATTTGCTGGTATTTCGGAAACTCGTTATTTCTTAGAAGCTTGGCAACCCCTCTCAATGAAAGTGCGTTCCACAGTCTGTGCCTAGGGCTACTTGAAGAGGAAACAAACCATAGAGACAAAACTGAGAACTCATTATTTTGTCAAGTTTCAACCGAGCTACTACAAACCATGATTTATTTAGAGTTCCAAATTCATCTATCTAAATAGGAGAGAACAGAGGGAAACCTAAATATAATAACTGCTACTGTAGACGAACACTTCAACCTAGAAGAACAAAATTTGGTGAGCCAAGTGGGATTTGTGTACTGAAAATTACCACCAAGTATCATCAAGTTTGGGTGAAAAAATATTTGCTTGTATTTCGGAAACTCGTTATTTCTTAGATGCTTGGCAACCCATCTCAATGAAAGTGCTTTTCCACAGTCTGTGCCTAGGGCTACTTGAAGAGGAAACAAACCATAGAGACAAAACTGAGAACTCCTTTATTTTGTCAAGTTTCAAAGAGCTACTACAAACCATGTTGGATTTAGAGTTCCAAATTCATCTAACTATATATGAGAGAACAGAGGGAAACCTAAATATAAAAACTGCTACTGTAGACGAACGCTTCAACCTAGAAGAACAAAATTAATGAGCCAAGTGGGATTTGTATAATGATCATTACCACCATGTATCATCATGATTGGGTGAAAAAGTGTTTGCTGGTATTTCGGAAACTCGTAATTTCGTAGAAGCTTGGCAACCCCTCTCAATGAAAGTGCTTTTCCACAGTCTGTGCCTAGAGCTACTTGAAGAGGAAACAAGCCATAGAGACAAAACTGAGAACTCCTTTATTTTGTCAAGTTTAAAAGAGCTACTACAAACCATGTTGGATTTAGAGTTCCAAATTCATACATCTATATATGAGAGAACAGAGGGAAACCTAAATACATAAACTGCTACTGTAGACGAACCCTTCAACCTAGAAGAACAAAATTTGGTGAGCCAAGTGGGATTTGTGTACTGATCATTAACACCAAGTATCATCAAGATTGGGTGAAAAAGTATTTGCTGGTATTTCGGAAACTCGTTATTTCTTAGAAGCTTGGCAACCCCTCTCAATGAAAGTGCTTTTCCACAGTCTGTGCCTAGGGCTACTTGAAGAAGACACAAACCATAGAGACAAAACTGAGAATTCCTTTATTTTGTCAAGTATCAAAGAGCTACTACAAACCATGTTGGATTTAGAGTTCCAAATTCATCTATCTATATAGGAGAGAACAGAGAGAAACCTAAATATAAAAACTGCTACTGTAGACCAACGCTTCAACATAGAAGAACAAAATTTGGTGAGCCAAGTGGTATTTGTGTACTAATCATTTGCAACAAGTATCATCAAGATTGGGTGAAAAAATATTTGGTGGTATTTCGGAAACTCGTTATTTCTTAGAAGCTTGGCAACCCCTCTCAATGAAAGTGCTTTTCCACCATCTGTGCCTAGGGCTACTTGAAGAGGAAAGAAACCATAGAGACAAAACTGAGAACTCCTTTATTTTGTCAAGTTTCAAAGAGCTACTACAAACCATGTTGGATTTAGAGTTCCAAATTCATCTATCTATATAGGAGAGAAAAGAGGGAAACCTAAATATAAAAACTGCTACTGTAGACGAACGCTTCAACCTAGAAGAACAAAATTTGGTGAGCCAAGTGGGATTTGTTTACTGATCATTACCACCAAGTATCATCAAGATTGGGTGAAAAAATATTTGCTGGTATTTCTCAAAATCATAATTTCTTAGAAGCTTGGCAACCCCTCTCAATGAAAATGGTTTTCCACAGTCTGTGCCTAGGGCTTCTTGAAGATTAACCAAACCATAGAGACAAAACTAAGAACTCCTTTATTTTGTCAAGTTTCAACAGAGCTACTACAAACCATGTTTTATTTAGAGTTCCAAATTCATCTATCTAAATAGGAGAGAACAGAGGGAAACCTAAATATAAAAACTGCTACTGTAGACGAAAGCTTAAAACTAGAAGATCAAAATTTGGTGAGCCAAGTGGGATTAGTGTACTGATCATTACCTCCAAGTATCATCAAGTTTGGGTGAAAAAATATTTGCTGGTATTTCGGAAACTCGTTATATCTTAGATGCTTGGCAACCCATCTCAATGAAAGTGCTTTTCCAGAGTCTGTACCTAGGGCTACTTGAAGAGGAAACAAACCATAGAGACAAAACTGAGAACTCCTTTATTTTGTCAAGTTTCAACCGAGCTACTACAAACCATGATTTATTTAGAGTTCCAAATTCATCTATCTAAATAGGAGAGAACAGAGGGAAACCTAAATATAATAACTGCTACTGTAGACGAACACTTCAACCTAGAAGAACAAAATTTGGTGAGCCAAGTGGGATTTGTGTACTGAAAATTACCACCAAGTATCATCAAGTTTGGGTGAAAAAATATTTGCTTGTATTTCGGAAACTCGTTATTTCTTAGATGCTTGGCAACCCATCTCAATGAAAGTGCTTTTCCACAGTCTGTGCCTAGGGCTACTTGAAGAGGAAACAAACCATAGAGACAAACTGAGAACTCCTTTATTTTGTCAAGTTTCAAAGAGCTACTACAAACCATGTTGGATTTAGAGTTCCAAATTCATCTAACTATATATGAGAGAACAGAGGAAACCTAAATATAAAAAACTGCTACTGTAGACGAACGCTTCAACCTAGAAGAACAAAATTAATGAGCCAAGTGGGATTTGTATAATGATCATTACCACCATGTATCATCATGATTGGGTGAAAAAGTGTTTGCTGGTATTTCGGAAACTCGTAATTTCGTAGAAGCTTGGCAACCCCTCTCAATG
>NW_027517414.1:0-44001 GCF_048772815.1 Callospermophilus lateralis
CTAGAACAGTGAAAATTGGGCAGACAAGTGGGCTTAGTGAACTGATCATTACCACCAAGTATCATCAAGATTTGGTGAAAAAATGTTTGCTGAGATTTCAGCAAACCAGTAGTTTTTTGGAAGCTTCGCAACCCCTTTCAAACGAAAGTGTTCTTCGCCAGTCTCTGCATGGGGTACTTCAAGAGGAAACAAACCATAGAGATAGAACTTAGAACTACTTCATTTTGTCAAGTTTCACGGAGCTAGCACAAACCGTGTTTGATTTAGAGTTTCAAACACATCTATCTATATAGCAGAAAACAGAGTGAAACCTAAAAATTCAAACTGTTACTGGAAACGAACGCTTGAACCTAGAAGAGTGAAAGTTGGGCAGCCAAGTGGGATTAGTGAACTGATCATTACCACCAAGTATCATCAAGATTTGGTGAAAAAATGTTTGCTGAGATTTCAGCAAACTAGTAGTTTTTTGGAAGCATGGCAACCCCTTTCAAACGAAAGTGTTTTTCGCCAGTTTCTGCATGGGGTACTTCAAGAGGAAACAAACCATAGAGATAGAACTTAGAACTACTTCATTTTGTCAAGTTTCAAGGAGCTAGCACAAACCGTGTTTGATTTAGAGTTTCAAACACATCTATCTATATAGCAGAAAACAGAATGAAACCTAAAAATTCAAATTGTTACTGGAAGCGAACGCTTGAACCTAAAAGAGTGAAAATTGGGCAGCCAAGTGGGCTTAGTGAACTGATCATTACCACCAAGTATCATCAAGATTTGGTGAAAAAATGTTTGCTGAGATTTCAGCAAACGAGTAGTTTTTGGAAGCTTGGCAACCCCTTTCAAACGAAAGTGTTCTTCGCCAGTCTCTGCATGGGGTACTTCAAGAGGAAACAAACCATAGAGATAGAACTTAGAACTACTTCATTTTGTCAAGTTTCACGGAGCTAGCACAAACCGTGTTTGATTTAGAATTCCAAACACAGCTATCTATGTTGGAGAAAACAGAGTGAAACCTAAAATTTCAAACAGTCACTGGAAACGAAAGCTTCAACCTAGAAGAATAAAATTTGGGCAGCCAATTGGGATTAGTGAACTGATCATTACCACCAAGTATCATCAAGATTTGGTGAAAAAATGTTTGCTGAGATTTCAGCAAACTAGTAGTTTTTTCGAAGCTTGGCAACCCCTTTAAAACGAAAGTGTTTATCGCGAGTCTCTGCATGGGGTACTTCAAGAGGAAAAAAACCATAGAGATAGAACTAACAACTACTTCATTTTGTCAAGTTTCAAGGAGCTAGCACAAACCGTGTTTGATTTAGAGTTTCAAAGACATCTATCTATATAGCAGAAAACAGAGTGAAACCTAAAAATTCAAACTGTTACTGGAAACGAACGCTTGAACCTAGAAGATTGAAAGTTGGGCAGCCAAGTGGGATTAGTGAACTGATCATTACCACCAAGTATCATCAAGATTTGGTGAAAAAATGTTTGCTGAGATTTCAGCAAACTAGTAGTTTTTTGGAAGCTTGGCAACCCCTTTAAAACGAAAGTGTTTTTCGCCAGTCTCTGCATGGGGTACTTCAGGAGGAAACAAACCATAGATATAGAACTTAGAACTACTTCATTTGGTCAAGTTTCAAGGAGCTAGCACAAACCGTGTTTGATTTAGAGTTTCAAACACATCTATCTATATAGCAGAAAACAGAGTGAAACCTAAAAATTCAAAGTGTTACTGGAAACGAACGCTTGAACCTAGAAGAGTGAAAATTGGGCAGCCAAGTGGGCTTAGTGAACTGATCATTACCACCAAGTATCATCAAGATTTGGTGAAAAAATGTTTGCTGAGATTTCAGCAAACGAGTAGTTTTTTGGAAGCTTGGCAACCCCTTTAAAACGAAAGTGTTCTTCGCCAGTCTCTGCATGGGGTACTTCAAGAGGAAAAATACCATAGAGATAGAACTTAGAACTACTTCATTTTGTCAAGTTTCAAGGAGCTAGCACAAACCGTGTTTGATTTAGAATTCCAAACACAGCTATCTATGTTGGAGAAAACAGAGTGAAACCCAAAATTTCAAACAGTCACTGGAAACGAAAGCTTCAACCTAGAAGAATAAAATTTGGGCAGCCAAGTGGGATTAGTGAACTGGTCATTACCACCAAGTATCATCAAGATTTGGTGAAAAAATGTTTGCTGAGATTTCAGCAAACTAGTAGTTTTTTGGAAGCTTGGCAACCCCTTTAAAAGGAAAGTGTTTTTCGCCAGTCTCTGCATGGGGTACTTCAGGAGGAAACAAACCATAGAGATAGAACATAGAACTACTTCATTTGGTCAAGTTTCAAGGAGCTAGCACAAACCGTGTTTGATTTAGAGTTTCAAACACATCTATCTATATAGCAGAAAACAGAGTGAAACCTAAAAATTCAAAGTGTTACTGGAAACGAACGCTTGAACCTAGAAGAGTGAAAATTGGGCAGCCAAGTGGGCTTAGTGAACTGGTCATTACCACCAAGTATCATCAAAATTTGGTGAAAAAATGGTTGCTGAGATTTCAGCAAACTAGTAGTTTTTTGGAAGCTTGGCAACCCCTTTAAAACGAAAGTGTTTTTCGCCAGTCTCTGCATGGGGTACTTCAAGAGGAAACAAACCATAGAGATAGAACTTAGAACTACTTCATTTGGTCAAGTTTCAAGGAGCTAGCACAAACCGTGTTTGATTTAGAGTTTCAAACACATCTATCTATATAGCAGAAAACAGAGTGAAACCTAAAAATTCAAAGTGTTACTGGAAACGAACGCTTGAACCTAGAAGAGTGAAAATTGGGCAGCCAAGTGGGCTTAGTGAACTGATCATTACCACCAAGTATCATCAAGATTTGGTGAAAAAATGGTTGCTGAGATTTCAGCAAACTAGTAGTTTTTTGGAAGCTTGGCAACCCCTTTCAAACGAAAGTGTTCTTTGCCAGTCTCTGCATGGGGTACTTCAAGATGAAACAAACCATAGAGATAGAACTTCGAACTACTTCATTTTGTCAAGTTTCACGGAGCTAGCACAAACCGTGTTTGATTTGGAGATTCAAACACATCTATCTATATAGCAGAAAACAGAGTGAAACCTAAAAATTCAAACTGTTACTGGAAACGAACGCTTGAACCTAGAAGATTGAAAGTTGGGCAGCCAAGTGGGATTAGTGAACTGATCATTACCACCAAGTATCATCAAGATTTGGTGAAAAAATGTTTGCTGAGGTTTCAGCAAACTAGTAGTTTTTTGGAAGCTTGGCAACCCCTTTAAAACGAAAGTGTTTTTCGCCAGTCTCTGCATGGGGTACTTCAGGAGGAAACAAACCATAGAGATAGAACTTAGAACTACTTCATTTGGTCAAGTTTCAAGGAGCTAGCACAAACCGTGTTTGATTTAGAGTTTCAAACACATCTATCTATATAGCAGAAAACAGAGTGAAACCTAAAAATTCAAAGTGTTACTGGAAACGAACGCTTGAACCTAGAAGAGTGAAAATTGGGCAGCCAAGTGGGCTTAGTGAACTGATCATAACCACCAAGTATCATCAAGATTTGGTGAAAAAATGGTTGCTGAGATTTCAGCAAACTAGTAGATTTTTGGAAGCTTGGCAACCCCTTTCAAACGAAAGTGTTCTTTGCCAGTCTCTGCATGGGGTACTTCAAGAGGAAACAAACCACAGAGATAGAACTTAGAACTACTTCATTTTGTCAAGTTTCAAGGAGCTAGCACAAACCGTGTTTGATTTAGAGTTTGAAACACATCTATCTATATAGCAGAAAACAGAATGAAACCTAAAAATTCAAAGTGTTACTGGAAACGAACGCTTGAACCTAGAAGAGTGAAAATTGGGCAGCCAAGTGGGCTTAGTGAACTGATCATTACCACCAAGTATCATCAAGATTTGGTGAAAAAATGTTTGCTGAGATTTCAGCAAAGAGTAGTTTTTTGGAAGCTTGGCAACCCCATTCAAACGAAAGTGTTCTTCGCCAGTCTCTGCATGGGGTACTTCAAGAGGAAACAAACCATAGAGATAGAACTTAGAACTACTTCATTTTGTCAAGTTTCACGGAGCTAGCACAAACCGTGTTTGATTTAGAATTCCAAACACAGCTATCTATGTTGGAGAAAACAGAGTGAAACCTAAAATTTCAAACAGTCACTGGAAACGAAAGCTTCAACTTAGAAGAATAAAATTTGGGCAGCCAAGTGGGATTAGTGAACTGATCATTACCACCAAGTATCATCAAGATTTGGTGAAAAAATGTTTGCTGAGATTTCAGCAAACTAGTAGTTTTTTCGAAGCTTGGCAACCCCTTTAAAACGAAAGTGTTTATCGCGAGACTCTGCATGGGGTACTTCAAGAGGAAAAAAACCATAGAGATAGAACTTAGAACTACTTCATTTTGTCAAGTTTCACGGAGCTAGCACAAACCGTGTTTGATTTAGAGTTTCAAACACATCTATCTATATAGCAGAAAACAAAGTGAAAACTAAAAATTCAAAGTGTTACTGGAAACGAACGCTTGAACCTAGAAGATTGAAAGTTGGGCAGCCAAGTGGGATTAGTGAACTGATCATTACCACCAAGTATCATCAAGATTTGGTGAAAAAATGTTTGCTGAGGTTTCAGCAAACTAGTAGTTTTTTGGAAGCTTGGCAACCCCTTTAAAACGAAAGTGTTTTTCGCCAGTCTCTGCATGGGGTACTTCAGGAGGAAACAAACCATAGAGATAGAACTTAGAACTACTTCATTTGGTCAAGATTCAAGGAGCTAGCACAAACCGTGTTTGATTTAGAGTTTCAAACACATCTATCTATATAGCAGAAAACAGAGTGAAACCTAAAAATTCAAAGTGTTACTGGAAACGAACGCTTGAACCTAGAAGAGTGAAAATTGGGCAGCCAAGTGGGCTTAGTGAACTGATCATTACCACCAAGTATCATCAAGATTTGGTGAAAAAATGGTTGCTGAGATTTCAGCAAACTAGTAGATTTTTGGAAGCTTGGCAACCCCTTTCAAACGAAAGTGTTCTTTGCCAGTCTCTTCATGGGGTACTTCAAGAGGAAACAAACCATAGAGATAGAACTTAGAACTACTTCATTTTGTCAAGTTTCACGGAGGTAGCACAAACCGTGTTTGATTTAGAGTTTCAAACACATCTATCTATATAGCAGAAAACAGAGTGAAACCTAACAATTCAAACTGTTACTGGAAACGAACGCTTGAACCTAGAAGATTGAAAGTTGGGCAGCCAAGTGGGATTAGTGAACTGATCATTACCACCAAGTATCATCAAGATTTGGTGAAAAAATGTTTGCTGAGATTTCAGCAAACTAGTAGTTTTTTGGAAGCTTGGCAACTCCTTTAAAATGAAAGTGTTTTTCGCCAGTCTCTGCATGGGGTACTTCAAGAGGAAACAAACCATAGAGATAGAACTTAGAACTACTTCATTTGGTCAAGTTTCAAGGAGCTAGCACAAACCGTGTTTGATTTAGAGTTTCAAACACATCTATCTATATAGCAGAAAACAGAGTGAAACCTAAAAATTCAAAGTGTTACTGGAAACGAACGCTTGAACCTAGAAGAGTGAAAATTGGGCAGCCAAGTGGGCTTAGTGAACTGATCATTACCACCAAGTATCATCAAGATTTGGTGAAAAAATGGTTGCTGAAATTTCAGCAAACTAGTAGTTTTTTGGAAGCTTGGCAACCCCTTTCAAACGAAAGTGTTCTTTGCCAGTCTCTGCATGGGGTACTTCAAGAGGAAACAAACCATAGAGATAGAACTTAGAACTACTTCATTTTGTCAAGTTTCACGGAGCTAGCACAAACCGTGTTTGATTTAGAGTTTCAAACACATCTATCTATATAGCAGAAAACAGAGTGAAACCTAAAAATTCAAACTGTTACTGGAAACGAACGCTTGAACCTAGAAGAGTGAAAATTGGGCAGCCAAGTGGGCTTAGTGAACTGATAATTACCACCAAGTATCATCAAGATTTGGTGAAAAAATGTTTGCTGAGATTTCAGCAAAAGAGTAGTTTTTTGGAAGCTTGGCAACCCCTTTCAAACGAAAGTGTTCTTCGCCAGTCTCTGCATGGGGTACTTCAAGAGGAAACAAACCATAGAGAGAGAACTTAGAACTACTTCATTTTGTCAAGTTTCAGGGAGCTAGCACAAACCGTGTTTGATTTAGAATTCCAAACACAGCTATCTATCTTGGAGAAAACAGAGTGAAACCTAAAATTTCAAACAGTCACTGGAAACGAAAGCTTCAACCTAGAAGAATAAAATTTGGGCAGCCAAGTGGGATTAGTGAACTGATCATTACCACCAAGTATCATCAAGATTTGGTGAAAAAATGTTTGCTGAGATTTCAGCAAACTAGTAGTTTTTTCGAAGCTTGGCAACCCCTTTAAAACGAAAGTGTTTTTCGCGAGTCTCTGCATGGGGTACTTCAAGAGGAAAAAAACCATAGAGATAGAACTAACAACTACTTCATTTTGTCAAGTTTCAAGGAGCTAGCACAAACCGTGTTTGATTTAGAGTTTCAAAGACATCTATCTATATAGCAGAAAACAGAGTGAAACCTAAAAATTCAAACTGTTACTGGAAACGAACGCTTGAACCTAGAAGATTGAAAGTTGGGCAGCCAAGTGGGATTAGTGAACTGATCATTACCACCAAGTATCATCAAGATTTGGTGAAAAAATGTTTGCTGAGATTTCAGCAAACTAGTAGTTTTTTGGAAGCTTGGCAACCCCTTTAAAACGAAAGTGTTTTTCGCCAGTCTCTGCATGGGGTACTTCAGGAGGAAACAAACCATAGAGATAGAACTTAGAACTACTTCATTTGGTCAAGTTTCAAGGAGCTAGCACAAACCGTGTTTGATTTAGAGTTTCAAACACATCTATCTATATAGCAGAAAACAGAGTGAAACCTAAAAATTCAAAGTGTTACTGGAAACGAACGCTTGAACCTAGAAGAGTGAAAATTGGGCAGCCAAGTGGGCTTAGTGCACTGATCATTACCACCAAGTATCATCAAGATTTGGTGAAAAAATGGTTGCTGAGATTTCAGCAAACTAGTAGATTTTTGGAAGCTTGGCAACCCCTTTCAAACGAAAGTGTTCTTTGCCAGTCTCTGCATGGGGTACTTCAAGAGGAAACAAACCATAGAGATAGAACTTAGAACTACTTCATTTTGTCAAGTTTCACGGAGGTAGCACAAACCGTGTTTGATTTAGAGTTTCAAACACATCTATCTATATAGCAGAAAACAGAGTGAAACCTAACAATTCAAACTGTTACTGGAAACGAACGCTTGAACCTAGAAGATTGAAAGTTGGGCAGCCAAGTGGGATTAGTGAACTGATCATTACCACCAAGTATCATCAAGATTTGGTGAAAAAATGTTTGCTGAGATTTCAGCAAACTAGTAGTTTTTTGGAAGCTTGGCAACTCCTTTAAAATGAAAGTGTTTTTCGCCAGTCTCTGCATGGGGTACTTCAAGAGGAAACAAACCATAGAGATAGAACTTAGAACTACTTCATTTGGTCAAGTTTCAAGGAGCTAGCACAAACCGTGTTTGATTTAGAGTTTCAAACACATCTATCTATATAGCAGAAAACAGAGTGAAACCTAAAAATTCAAAGTGTTACTGGAAACGAACGCTTGAACCTAGAAGAGTGAAAATTGGGCAGCCAAGTGGGCTTAGTGAACTGATCATTACCACCAAGTATCATCAAGATTTGGTGAAAAAATGGTTGCTGAAATTTCAGCAAACTAGTAGTTTTTTGGAAGCTTGGCAACCCCTTTCAAACGAAAGTGTTCTTTGCCAGTCTCTGCATGGGGTACTTCAAGAGGAAACAAACCATAGAGATAGAACTTAGAACTACTTCATTTTGTCAAGTTTCACGGAGCTAGCACAAACCATGTTTGATTTAGAGTTTCAAACACATCTATCTATATAGCAGAAAACAGAGTGAAACCTAAAAATTCGAACTGTTACTGGAAACGAACGCTTGAACCTAGAAGAGTGAAAATTGGGCAGCCAAGTGGGCTTAGTGAACTGATAATTACCACCAAGTATCATCAAGATTTGGTGAAAAAATGTTTGCTGAGATTTCAGCAAACTAGTAGTTTTTTCGAAGCTTGGCAACCCCTTTAAAACGAAAGTGTTTTTCGCCAGTCTCTGCATGGGGTACTTCAGGAGGAAACAAACCATAGATATAGAACTTAGAACTACTTCATTTGGTCAAGTTTCAAGGAGCTAGCACAAACCGTGTTTGATTTAGAGTTTCAAACACATCTATCTATATAGCAGAAAACAGAGTGAAACCTAAAAATTCAAAGTGTTTACTGGAAACGAACGCTTGAACCTAGAAGAGTGAAAATTCGGCAGCCAAGTGGGCTTAGTGAACTGATCATTACCACCAAGTATCATCAAGATTTGGTGAAAAAATGGTTGCTGAGATTTCAGCAAACTAGTAGTTTTTTTGGAAGCTTGGCAACCCCTTTCAAACGAAAGTGTTCTTTGCCAGTCTCTGCATGGGGTACTTCAAGAGGAAACAAACCATATAGATAGAACTTAGAACTACTTCATTTTGTCAAGTTTCACCGAGCTAGCACAAACCGTGTTTGATTTAGAGTTTCAAACACATGTATCTATATAGTAGAAAACAGAGTGAAACCTAAAAATTCAAACTGTTACTGGAAACGAACGCTTGAACCTAGAACAGTGAAAGTTGGGCAGCCAAGTGGGATTAGTGAAATGATCATTACCACCAAGTATCATCAAGATTTGGTGAAAAAAATGTTTGCTGAGATTTCAGCAAACTAGTAGTTTTTTGGAAGCATGGCAACCCCTTTCAAACGAAAGTGTTTTTCGCCAGTTTCTGCATGAGGTACTTCAAGAGGAAACAAACCATAGAGATAGAACTTAGAACTACTTCATTTTGTCAAGTTTCAAGGAGCTAGCACAAACCGTGTTTGATTTAGAGTTTCAAAACACATCTCTCTATATAGCAGAAAACAAAGTGAAACCTAAAAATTCAAAGTGTTACTGGAAACGAACGCTTGAACCTAGAAGAGTGAAAATTGGGCAGCCAAGTGGGCTTAGTGAACTGATCATTACCACCAAGTATCATCAAGATTCGGTGAAAAAATGTTTGCTGAGATTTCAGCAAACGAGTAGTTTTTGGAAGCTTGGCAACCCCTTTCAAACGAAAGTGTTGTTCGCCAGTCTCTGCATGGGGTACTTCAAGAGGAAACAAACCATAGAGATAGAACTTAGAACTACTTCATTTTGTCAAGTTTCACGGAGCTAGCACAAACCGTGTTTGATTTAGAGTTTCAAACACATCTATCTATATAGCAGAAAACAGAGTGAAACCTAAAAATTCAAACTGTTACTGGAAACGAACGCTTGAACCTAGAAGAGTGAAAGTTGGGCAGCCAAGTGGGATTAGTGAACTGATCATTACCACCAAGTATCATCAAGATTTGGTGAAAAAATGTTTGCTGAGATTTCAGCAAACTAGTAGTTTTTTGGAAGCATGGCAACCCCTTTCAAACGAAAGTGTTTTTCGAAAGTTTCTGCATGGGGTACTTCAAGAGTAAACAAACCATAGAGATAGAACTTAGAACTACTTCATTTTGTCAAGTTTCAAGGAGCTAGCACAAACCGTGTTTGATTTAGAGTTTCAAAGACATCTATCTATATAGCAGAAAACAGAGTGAAACCTAAAAATTCAAACTGTTACTGGAAACGAACGCTTGAACCTAGAAGATTGAAAGTTGGGCAGCCAAGTGGGATTAGTGAACTGATCATTACCACCAAGTATCATCAAGATTTGGTGAAAAAATGTTTGCTGAGATTTCAGCAAACTAGTAGTTTTTTGGAAGCTTGGCAACCCCTTTAAAACGAAAGTGTTTTTCGCCAGTCTCTGCATGGGGTACTTCAAGAGGAAACAAACCATAGAGATAGAACTTAGAACTACTTCATTTGGTCAAGTTTCAAGGAGCTAGCACAAACCGTGTTTGATTTAGAGTTTCAAACACATCTATCTATATAGCAGAAAACAGAGTGAAACCTAAAAATTCAAAGTGTTACTGGAAACGAACGCTTGAACCTAGAAGAGTGAAAATTGGGCAGCCAAGTGGGCTTAGTGAACTGATCATTACCACCAAGTATCATCAAGATTTGGTGAAAAAATGTTTGCTGAGATTTCAGCAAACGAGTAGTTTTTTGGAAGCTTGGCAACCCCTTTCAAACGAAAGTGTTCTTCGCCAGTCTCTGCATGGGGTACTTCAAGAGGAAACAAACCATAGAGATAGAACTTAGAACTACTTCATTTTGTCAAGTTTCACGGAGCTAGCACAAACCGTGTTTGATTTAGAGTTTCAAACACATCTATCTATATAGCAGAAAACAGAGTGAAACCTAAAATTTCAAACTGTTACTGGAAACGAACGCTTGAACCTAGAAGATTGAAAGTTGAGCAGCCAAGTGGGATTAGTGAACTGATCATTACCACCAAGTATCATCAAGATTTGGTGAAAAAATGTTTGCTGAGATTTCAGCAAACTAGTAGTTTTTTGGAAGCTTGGCAACCCCTTTAAAACGAAAGTGTTTTTCGCCAGTCTCTGCATGGGGTACTTCAGGAGGAAACAAACCATAGAGATAGATCATAGAACTACTTCATTTGGTCAAGTTTCAAGGAGCTAGCACAAACCGTGTTTGATTTAGAGTTTCAAACACATCTATCTATATAGCAGAAAACAGAGTGAAACCTAAAAATTCAAAGTGTTACTGGAAACGAACGCTTGAACCTAGAAGAGTGAAAATTGGGCAGCCAAGTGGGCTTAGTGAACTGATCATTACCACCAAGTATCATCAAGATTTGGTGAAAAAATGGTTGCTGAGATTTCAGCAAACTAGTAGTTTTTTGGAAGCTTGGCAACCCCTTTCAAACGAAAGTGTTCTTTGCCAGTCTCTGCATGGGGTACTTCAAGAGGAAACAAACCATACAGATAGAACTTAGAACTACTTCATTTTGTCAAGTTTCACGGAGCTAGCACAAACCGTGTTTGATTTAGAGTTTCAAACACATCTATCTATATAGCAGAAAACAGAGTGAAACCTAAAAATTCAAACTGTTACTGGAAACGAACGCTTGAACCTAGAAGATTGAAAGTTGGGCAGCCAAGTGGGATTAGTGAACTGGTCATTACCACCAAGTATCATCAAGATTTGGTGAAAAAATGTTTGCTGAGATTTCAGCAAACTAGTAGTTTTTTGGAAGCTTGGCAACCCCTTTAAAACGAAAGTGTTTTTCTCCAGTCTCTGCATGGGGTACTTCAAGAGGAAACAAACCATAGAGATAGAACTTAGAACTACTTCATTTGGTCAAGTTTCAAGGAGCTAGCACAAACCGTGTTTGATTTAGAGTTTCAAAAACATCTATCTATATAGCAGAAAACAGAGTGAAACCTAAAAATTCAAAGTGTTACTGGAAACGAACGCTTGAATCTAGAAGAGTGAAAATTGGGCAGCCAAGTGGGCTTAGTGAACTGATCATTACCACCAAGTATCATGAAGATTTTGTGAAAAAATGTTTGCTGAGATTTCAGCAAACTAGTAGTTTTTTGGAAGCTTGGCAACCCCTTTCAAACGAAAGTGTTCTTTGCCAGTCTCTGCATTGGGTACTTCAAGAGGAAACAAACCATAGAGATAGAACTCAGAACTACTTCATTTTGTCAAGTTTCACGGAGCTAGCACAAACCGTGTTTGATTTAGAGTTTCAAACACATCTATCTATATAGTAGAAAACAGAGTGAAACCTAAAAATTCAAACTGTTACTGGAAACGAACGCTTGAACCTAGAAGAGTGAAAGTTGGGCAGCCAAGTGGGATTAGTGAAATGATCATTACCACCAAGTATCATCAAGATTTGGTGAAAAAATGTTTGCTGAGATTTCAGCAAACTAGTAGTTTTTTGGAAGCATGGCAACCCCTTTCAAACGAAAGTGTTTTTCGCCAGTTTCTGCATGGGGTACTTCAAGAGGAAACAAACCATAGAGATAGAACTTAGAACTACTTCATTTTGTCAAGTTTCAAGGAGCTAGCACAAACCGTGTTTGATTTAGAGTTTCAAACACATCTATCTATATAGCAGAAAACAGAGTGAAACCTAAAAATTCAAAGTGTTACTGGAAACGAACGCTTGAACCTAGAAGAGTGAAAATTGGGCAGCCAAGTGGGCTTAGTGAACTGATCATTACCACCAAGTATCATCAAGATTTGGTGAAAAAATGTTTGCTGAGATTTCAGCAAACGAGTAGTTTTTTGGAAGCTTGGCAACCCCTTTCAAACGAAAGTGTTCTTCGCCAGTCTATGCATGGGGTACTTCAAGAGGAAACAAACCATAGAGATAGAACTTAGAACTACTTCATTTTGTCAAGTTTCACGGAGCTAGCACAAACCGTGTTTGATTTTGAGTTTCAAACACATCTATCTATATAGCAGAAAACAGAGTGAAACCTAAAAATTTAAACTGTTACTGGAAACGAACGCTTGAACCTAGAAGAGTGAAAGTTGGGTAGCCAAGTGGGATTAGGGAACTGATCATTACCACCAAGTATCATCAAGATTTGGTGAAAAAATGTTTGCTGAGATTTCAGCAAACTAGTAGTTTTTTGGAAGCTTGGCAACCCCTTTAAAACGAAAGTGTTTTTCGCCAGTCTCTGCATGGGGTACTTCAAGAGGAAACAAACCATAGAGATAGAACTTAGAACTACTTCATTTGGTCAAGTTTCAAGGAGCTAGCACAAACCGTGTTTGATTTAGAGTTTCAAACACATCTATCTATATAGCAGAAAACAGAGTGAAACCTAAAAATTCAAAGTGTTACTGGAAACGAACGCTGGAACCTAGAAGAGTGAAAATTGGGCAGCCAAGTGGGTTTAGTGAACTGATCATTACCACCAAGTATCATCAAGATTTGGTGAAAAAATGTTTGCTGAGATTTCAGCAAACGAGTAGTTTTTTGGAAGCTTGGCAACCCCTTTCAAACGAAAGTGTTCTTCGCCAGTCTCTGCATGGGGTACTTCAAGAGGAAACAAACCATAGAGATAGAACTTAGAACTACTTCATTTTGTCAAGTTTCACGGAGCTAGCACAAACCGTGTTTGATTTAGAATTCCAAACACAGCTATCTATGTTGGAGAAAACAGAGTGAAACCTAAAATTTCAAACAGTCACTGGAAACGAAAGCTTCAACCTAGAAGAATAAAATTTGGGCAGCCAAGTGGGATTAGTGAACTGATCATTACCACCAAGTATCATCAAGATTTGGTGAAAAAATGTTTGCTGAGATTTCAGCAAACTAGTAGTTTTTTCGAAGCTTGACAACCCCTTTAAAACGAAAGTGTTTTTCGCGAGTCTCTGCATGGGGTACTTCAAGAGGAAACAAACCATAGAGATAGAACTAACAACTATTTCATTTTGTCAAGTTTCAAGGAGCTAGCACAAACCGTGTTTGATTTAGAGTTTCAAAGACATCTATCTATATAGCAGAAAACAGAGTGAAACCTAAAAATTCAAACTGTTACTGGAAACGAACGCTTGAACCTAGAAGATTGAAAGTTGGGCAGCCAAGTGGGATTAGTGAACTGATCAAAACCACCAAGTATCATCAAGATTTGGTGAAAAAATGTTTGCTGAGTTTTCAGCAAACTAGTAGTTTTTTCGAAGCTTGGCAACCCCTTTAAAATGAAAGTGTTTTTCGCCAGTCTCTGCATGGGGTACTTCAGGAGGAAACAAACCATAGAGATAGAACTTAGAACTACTTCATTTGGTCAAGTTTCAAGGAGCTAGCACACACCGTGTTTGATTTAGAGTTTCAAAGACATCTATCTATATAGCAGAAAACAGAGTGAAACCTAAAAATTCAAACTGTTACTGGAAACGAACGCTTGAACCTAGAAGATTGAAAGTTGGGCAGCCAAGTGGGATTAGTGAACTGATCATTACCACCAAGTATCATCAAGATTTGGTGAAAAAATGTTTGCTGAGATTTCAGCAAACGAGTAGTTTTTTGGAAGCTTGGCAACCCCTTTCAAACGAAAGTGTTCTTCGCCAGTCTCTGCATGGGGTACTTCAGGAGGAAACAAACCATAGAGATAGAACTTAGAACTACTTCATTTGGTCAAGTTTCAAGGAGCTAGCACACACCGTGTTTGATTTAGGGTTTCAAAGACATCTATCTATATAGCAGAAAACAGAGTGAAACCTAAAAATTCAAACTGTTACTGGAAACGAACGCTTGAACTTAGAAGATTGAAAGTTGGGCAGCCAAGTGGGATTAGTGAACTGATCATTACCACCAAGTATCATCAAGATTTGGTGAAAAAATGTTTGCTGAGATTTCAGCAAACTAGTAGTTTTTTCGAAGCTTGGCAACCCCTTTAAAACGAAAGTGTTTTTCGCCAGTCTCTGCATGGGGTACTTCAGGAGGAAACAAACCATAGAGATAGAACTTAGAACTACTTCATTTGGTCAAGTTTCAAGGAGCTAGCACAAACCGTGTTTGATTTAGAGTTTCAAACACATCTATCTATATAGCAGAAAACAGAGTGAAACCTAAAAATTCAAAGTGTTACTGGAAACGAACGCTTGAACCTAGAAGAGTGAAAATTGTTCAGCCAAGTGGGCTTAGTGAACTGATCATTACCACCAAGTATCATCAAGATTTGGTGAAAAAATGTTTGCTGAGATTTCAGCAAACGAGTAGTTTTTTGGAAGCTTGGCAACCCCTTTCAAACGAAAGTGTTCTTCGCCAGCCTCTGCATGGGGTACTTCAGGAGGAAACAAACCATAGAGATAGAACTTAGAACTACTTCATTTGGTCAAGTTTCAAGGAGCTAGCACAAACCGTGTTTGATTTAGAGTTTCAAACACATCTATCTATATAGCAGAAAACAGAGTGAAACCTAAAAATTCAAAGTGTTACTGGAAACGAACGCTTGAACCTAGAAGAGTGAAAATTGGGCAGCCAAGTGGGCTTAGTGAACTGATCATTACCACCAAGTATCATCAAGATTTGGTGAAAAAATGTTTGCTGAGATTTCAGCAAACTAGTAGTTTTTTGGAAGCTTGGCAACCCCTTTCAAACGAAAGTGTTTTTCGCCAGTCTCTGCATGGGGTACTTCAGGAGGAAACAAACCATAGAGATAGAACTTAGAACTACTTCATTTTGTCAAGTTTCACGGAGCTAGCACAAACCGTGTTTGATTTAGAGTTTCAAACACATCTATCTATATAGCAGAAAACAGAGTGAAACCTAAAAATTCAAACTGTTACTGGAAACGAACGCTTGAACCTAGAAGATTGAAAGTTGGGCAGCCAAGTGGGATTAGTGAACTGATCATTACCACCAAGTATCATCAAGATTTGGTGAAAAAATGTTTGCTGAGATTTCAGCAAACTAGTAGTTTTTTGGAAGCTTGGCAACCCCTTTAAAACGAAAGTGTTTTTCGCCAGTCTCTGCATGGGGTACTTCAGGAGGAAACAAACCATAGAGATAGATCTTAGAACTACTTCATTTGGTCAAGTTTCAAGGAGCTAGCACAAACCGTGTTTGATTTAGAGTTTCAAACACATCTCTCTATATAGCAGAAAACAGAGTGAAACCTAAAAATTCAAAGTGTTACTGGAAACGAACGCTTGAACCTAGAAGAGTGAAAATTGGGCAGCCAAGTGGGCTTAGTGAACTGATCATTACCACCAAGTATCATCAAGATTTGGTGAAAAAATGGTTGCTGAGATTTCAGCAAACTAGTAGTTTTTGGGAAGCTTGGCAACCCCTTTCAAACGAAAGTGTTTTTCGCCAGTCTCTGCATGGGGTACTTCAGGAGGAAACAAACCATAGAGATAGAACTTAGAACTACTTCATTTTGTCAAGTTTCACGGAGCTAGCACAAACCGTGTTTGATTTAGAGTTTCAAACACATCTATCTATATAGCAGAAAACAGAGTGAAACCTAAAAATTCAAACTGTTACTGGAAACGAACGCTTGAACCTAGAAGATTGAAAGTTGGGCAGCCAAGTGGGATTAGTGAACTGATCATTACCACCAAGTATCATCAAGATTTGGTGAAAAAATGTTTGCTGAGATTTCAGCAAACTAGTAGTTTTTTGGAAGCTTGGCAACCCCTTTCAAACGAAAGTGTTCTTCGCCAGTCTCTGCATGGGGTACTTCAGGAGGAAACAAACCATAGAAATAGAACTTAGAACTACTTCATTTGGTCAAGTTTGAAGGAGCTAGAACAAACCGTGTTTGATTTATAGTTTCAAACACATCTATCTATATAGCAGAAAACAGAGTGAAACCTAAAAATTCAAAGTCTTACTGGGAACGAACGCTTGAACCTAGAAGAGTGAAAATTGGGCAGCCAAGTTTGCTTAGTGAACTGATCATTACCACCAAGTGTCATCAAGATTTGGTGAAAAAATGGTTGCTGAGATTTCAGCAAACTAGTAGTTTTTTTGAAGCTTGGCAACCCCTTTCAAACGAAAGTGTTTTTCGCGAGTCTCTGCATGGGGTACTTCAAGAGGAAACAAACCATAGAGATAGAACTTAGAACTACTTCATTTTGTCAAGTTTCACGGAGCTAGCACAAACCGTGTTTGATTTAGAGTTTCAAACACATCTATCTATATAGCAGAAAACAGAGTGAAACCTAAAAATTCAAACTGTTACTGGAAACGAACGCTTGAACCTAGAAGAGTGAAAGTTGGGCAGCCAAGTGGGATTAGGGAACTGATCATTACCACCAAGTATCATCAAGATTTGGTGAAAAAATGTTTGCTGAGATTTCAGCAAACTAGTAGTTTTTTTGAAGCATGGCAACCCCTTTCAAACGAAAGTGTTTTTCGCCAGTTTCTGCATGGGGTACTTCAAGAGGAAACAAACCATAGAGATAGAACTTAGAACTACTTCATTTTGTCAAGTTTCAAGGAGCTAGCACTAACCGTGTTTGATTTAGAGTTTCAAACACATCTATCTATATAGCAGAAAACAGAGTGAAACCTAAAAATTCAAAGAGTTACTGGAAACGAACGCTTGAACATAGAAGAGTGAAAATTGGGCAGCCAAGTGGGCTTAGTGAACTGATCATTACCACCAAGTATCATCAAGATTTGGTGAAAAAATGTTTGCTGAGATTTCAGCAAAAGAGTAGTTTTTTGGAAGCTTGGCAACCCCTTTCAAACGAAAGTGTTCTTCGCCAGTCTCTGCATGGGGTACTTCAAGAGGAAACAAACCATAGAGATAGAACTAACAACTACTTCATTTTGTCAAGTTTCAAGGAGCTAGCACAAACCGTGTTTGATTTAGAGTTTCAAAGACATCTATCTATATAGCAGAAAACAGAGTGAAACCTAAAAATTCAAACTGTTACTGGAAACGAACGCTTGAACCTAGAAGATTGAAAGTTGGGCAGCCAAGTGGGATTAGTGAACTGATCATTACCACCAAGTATCATCAAGATTTGGTGAAAAAATGTTTGCTGAGATTTCAGCAAACTAGTAGTTTTTTGGAAGCTTGGCAACACCTTTAAAACGAAAGTGTTTTTCGCCAGTCTCTGCATGGGGTACTTCAAGAGGAAACAAACCATAGAGATAGAACTTAGAACTACTTCATTTGGTCAAGTTTCAAGGAGCTAGCACAAACCGTGTTTGATTTAGAGTTTCAAACACATCTATCTATATAGCAGAAAACAGAGTGAAACCTAAAAATTCAAAGTGTTACTGGAAACGAACGCTTGAACCTAGAAGAGTGAAAATTGGGCAGCCAAGTGGGCTTAGTGAACTGATCATTACCACCAAGTATCATCAAGATTTGGTGAAAAAATGGTTGCTGAGATTTCAGCAAACTAGTAGTTTTTTGGAAGCTTGGCAACCCCTTTCAAACGAAAGTGTTCTTCGCCAGTCTCTGCATGGGGTACTTCAAGAGGAAACAAACCATAGAGATAGAACTTAGAACTACTTCATTTTGTCAAGTTTCACGGAGCTAGCACAAACCGTGTTTGATTTAGAGTTTCAAACACATCTATCTATATAGCAGAAAACAGAGTGAAACCTAAAAATTCAAACTGTTACTGGAAACGAACGCTTGAACCTAGAATATTGAAAGTTGGGCAGCCAAGTGGGATTAGTGAACTGGTCATTACCACCAAGTATCATCAAGATTTGGTGAAAAAATGTTTGCTGAGATTTCAGCAAACTAGTAGTTTTTTGGAAGCTTGGCAACCCCTTTCAAACGAAAGTGTTCTTCGCCAGTCTCTGCATGGGGTACTTCAAGAGGAAACAAACCATAGAGATAGAACTTAGAACTACTTCATTTTGTCAAGTTTCACGGAGCTAGCACAAACCGTGTTTGATTTAGAGTTTCAAACACATCTATCTATATAGCAGAAAACAGAGTGAAACCTAAAAATTCAAACTGTTACTGGAAACGAACGCTTGAACCTAGAAGATTGAAAGTTGGGCATCCAAGTGGGATTAGTGAACTGATCATTACCACCAAGTATCATCAAGATTTGGTGAAAAAATGTTTGCTGAGATTTCAGCAAACTAGTAGTTTTTTGGAAGCTTGGCAACCCCTTTAAAACGAAAGTGTTTTTCGCCAGTCTCTGCATGGGGTACTTCAGGAGGAAACAAACCATAGAGATAGAACTTAGAACTACTTCATTTGGTCAAGTTTCAAGGAGCTAGAACAAACCGTGTTTGATTTATAGTTTCAAACACATATATCTATATAGCAGAAAACAGAGTGAAACCTGAAAATTCAAAGTGTTACTGGAAACGAACGCTTGAACCTAGAAGAGTGAAAATTGGGCAGCCAAGTGGGCTTAGTGAACTGATCATTACCACCAAGTATCATCAAGATTTGGTGAAAAAATGGTTGCTGAGATTTCAGCAAACTAGTAATTTTTTGGAAGCTTGGCAACCCCTTTCAAACGAAAGTGTTCTTTGCCAGTCTCTGCATGGGGTACTTCAAGAGGAAACAAACCATACAGATAGAACTTAGAACTACTTCATTTTGTCAAGTTTCACGGAGCTCGCACAAACCGTGTTTGATTTAGAGTTTCAAACACATCTATCTATATAGCAGAAAACAGAGTGAAACCTAAAAATTCAAACAGTTACTGGAAACGAACGCTTGAACCTAGAAGATTGAAAGTTGGGCAGCCAAGTGGGATTAGTGAACTGGTCATTACCACCAAGTATCATCAAGATTTGGTGAAAAAATATTTGCTGAGATTTCAGCAAACTAGTAGTTTTTTGGAAGCTTGGCAACCCCTTTCAAACGAAAGTGTTCTTCGCCAGTCTCTGCATGGGGTACTTCAAGAGGAAAAAAACCATAGAGATAGAACTTAGAACTACTTCATTTTGTCAAGTTTCACGGAGCTAGCACAAACCGTGTTTGATTTAGAGTTTCAAACACATCTATCTATATAGCAGAAAACAGAGTGAAACCTAAAAATTCAAACTGTTACTGGAAACGAACGCTTGAACATAGAAGATTGAAAGTTGGGCAGCCAAGTGGGATTAGTGAACTGATCATTACCACCAAGTATCATCAAGATTTGGTGAAAAAATGTTTGCTGAGATTTCAGCAAACTAGTAGTTTTTTGGAAGCTTGGCAACCCCTTTAAAACGAAAGTGTTTTTCGCCAGTCTCTGCATGGGGTACTTCAGGAGGAAACAAACCATAGAGATAGAACTTAGAACTACTTCATTTGGTCAAGTTTCAAGGAGCTAGAACAAACCGTGTTTGATTTAGAGTTTCAAACACATCTATCTATATAGCAGAAAACAGAGTGAAACCTAAAAATTCAAACAGTTACTGGAAACGAACGCTTGAACCTAGAAGATTGAAAGTTGGGCAGCCAAGTGGGATTAGTGAACTGGTCATTACCACCAAGTATCATCAAGATTTGGTGAAAAAATATTTGCTGAGATTTCAGCAAACTAGTAGTTTTTTGGAAGCTTGGCAACCCCTTTCAAACGAAAGTGTTCTTCGCCAGTCTCTGCATGGGGTACTTCAAGAGGAAAAAAACCATAGAGATAGAACTTAGAACTACTTCATTTTGTCAAGTTTCACGGAGCTAGCACAAACCGTGTTTGATTTAGAGTTTCAAACACATCTATCTATATAGCAGATAACAGAGTGAAACCTAAAAATTCAAACTGTTACTGGAAACGAACGCTTGAACATAGAAGATTGAAAGTTGGGCAGCCAAGTGGGATTAGTGAACTGATCATTACCACCAAGTATCATCAAGATTTGGTGAAAAAATGTTTGCTGAGATTTCAGCAAACTAGTAGTTTTTTGGAAGCTTGGCAACCCCTTTAAAACGAAAGTGTTTTTCGCCAGTCTCTGCATGGGGTACTTCAGGAGGAAACAAACCATAGAGATAGAACTTAGAACTACTTCATTTGGTCAAGTTTCAAGGAGCTAGAACAAACCGTGTTTGATTTAGAGTTTCAAACACATCTATCTATATAGCAGAAAACAGAGTGAAACCTAAAAATTCAAACAGTTACTGGAAACGAACGCTTGAACCTAGAAGATTGAAAGTTGGGCAGCCAAGTGGGATTAGTGAACTGGTCATTACCACCAAGTATCATCAAGATTTGGTGAAAAAATATTTGCTGAGATTTCAGCAAACTAGTAGTTTTTTGGAAGCTTGGCAACCCCTTTCAAACGAAAGTGTTCTTCGCCAGTCTCTGCATGGGGTACTTCAAGAGGAAAAAAACCATAGAAATAGAACTTAGAACTACTTCATTTTGTCAAGTTTCACGGAGCTAGCACAAACCGTGTTTGATTTAGAGTTTCAAACACATCTATCTATATAGCAGAAAACAGAGTGAAACCTAAAAATTCAAACTGTTACTGGAAACGAACGCTTGAACATAGAAGATTGAAAGTTGGGCAGCCAAGTGGGATTAGTGAACTGATCATTACCACCAAGTATCATCAAGATTTGGTGAAAAAATGTTTGCTGAGATTTCAGCAAACTAGTAGTTTTTTGGAAGCTTGGCAACCCCTTTAAAACGAAAGTGTTTTTCGCCAGTCTCTGCATGGGGTACTTCAGGAGGAAACAAACCATAGAAATAGAACTTAGAACTACTTCATTTGGTCAAGTTTCAAGGAGCTAGAACAAACCGTGTTTGATTTATAGTTTCAAACACATCTATCTATATAGCAGAAAACAGAGTGAAACCTACAAATTCAAAGTGTTACTGGAAACGAACGCTTGAACCTACAAGAGTGAAAATTGGGCAGCCAAGTGGGCTTAGTGAACTGATCATTACCACCAAGTATCATCAAGATTTGGTGAAAAAATGTTTGCTGAGATTTCAGCAAACTAGTAGTTTTTTGGAAGCTTGGCAACCCCTTTCAAACGAAAGTGTTCTTCGCCAGTCTCTGCATGGGGTACTTCAAGAGGAAACAAACCATAGAGATAGAACTTAGAACTACTTCATTTTGTCAAGTTTCACGGAGCTAGCACAAACCGTGTTTGATTTAGAGTTTCAAACACATCTATCTATATAGCAGAAAACAGAGTGAAACCTAAAAATTCAAACTGTTACTGGAAACGAACGCTTGAACCTAGAAGATTGAAAGTTGGGCAGCCAAGTGGGATTATTGAACTGATCATTACCACCAAGTATCATCAAGATTTGGTGAAAAAATGTTTGCTGAGATTTCAGCAAACGAGTAGTTTTTTGGAAGCTTGGCAACCCCTTTCAAACGAAAGTGTTCTTCGCCAGTCTATGCATGGGGTAATTCAAGAGGAAAAAAACCATAGAGATAGAACTTAGAACTACTTCATTTTGTCAAGTTTCACGGAGCTAGCACAAACCGTGATTGATTTAGAGTTTCAAACACATCTATCTATATAGCAGAAAACAGAGTGAAACCTAAAAATTCAAACTGTTACTGGAAACGAACGCTTGAACCTAGAAGATTGAAAGTTGGGCAGCCAAGTGGGATTATTGAACTGATCATTACCACCAAGTATCATCAAGATTTGGTGAAAAAATGTTTGCTGAGATTTCAGCAAACGAGTAGTTTTTTGGAAGCTTGGCAACCCCTTTCAAACGAAAGTGTTCTTCGCCAGTCTATGCATGGGGTAATTCAAGAGGAAACAAACCATAGAGATAGAACTTAGAACTACTTCATTTTGTCAAGTTTCACGGAGCTAGCACAAACCGTGTTTGATTTTGAGTTTCAAACACATCTATCTATATAGCAGAAAACAGAGTGAAACCTAAAAATTTAAACTGTTACTGGAAACGAACGATTGAACCTAGAAGAGTGAAAGTTGGGTAGCCAAGTGGGATTAGGGAAGTGATCATTACCACCAAGTATCATCAAGATTTGGTGAAAAAATGTTTGCTGAGATTTCAGCAAACTAGTAGTTTTTTGGAAGCTTGGCAACCCCTTTAAAACGAAAGTGTTTTTCGCCAGTCTCTGCATGGGGTACTTCAAGAGGAAACAAACCATAGAGATAGAACTTAGAACTACTTCATTTGGTCAAGTTTCAAGGAGCTAGCACAAACCGTGTTTGATTTAGAGTTTCAAACACATCTATCTATATAGCAGAAAACAGAGTGAAACCTAAAAATTCAAAGTGTTACTGGAAACGAACGCTTGAACCTAGAAGAGTGAAAATTTGGCAGCCAAGTGGGTTTAGTGAACTGATCATTACCACCAAGTATCATCAAGATTTGGTGAAAAAATGTTTGCTGAGATTTCAGCAAACGAGTAGTTTTTTGGAAGCTTGGCAACCCCTTTCAAACGAAAGTGTTCTTCGCCAGTCTCTGCATGGGGTACTTCAAGAGGAAACAAACCATAGAGATAGAACTTAGAACTACTTCATTTTGTCAAGTTTCACGGAGCTAGCACAAACCGTGTTTGATTTAGAATTCCAAACACAGCTATCTATGTTGGAGAAAACAGAGTGAAACCTAAAATTTCAAACAGTCACTGGAAACGAAAGCTTCAACCTAGAAGAATAAAATTTGGGCAGCCAAGTGGGATTAGTGAACTGATCATTACCACCAAGTATCATCAAGATTTGGTGAAAAAATGTTTGCTGAGATTTCAGCAAACTAGTAGTTTTTTCGAAGCTTGGCAACCCCTTTAAAACGAAAGTGTTTTTCGCGAGTCTCTGCATGGGGTACTTCAAGAGGAAACAAACCATAGAGATAGAACTAACAACTACTTCATTTTGTCAAGTTTCAAGGAGCTAGCACAAACCGTGTTTGATTTAGAGTTTCAAAGACATCTATCTATATAGCAGAAAACAGAGTGAAACCTAAAAATTCAAACTGTTACTGGAAACGAACGCTTGAACCTAGAAGATTGAAAGTTGGGCAGCCAAGTGGGATTA
Source organism: Callospermophilus lateralis (assembly GCF_048772815.1). NCBI lineage: Eukaryota > Metazoa > Chordata > Mammalia > Rodentia > Sciuridae > Callospermophilus > Callospermophilus lateralis. The sequence goes on from NW_027517414.1 coordinate 23,488, forward strand.
GTGAACTGATCATTACCACCAAGTATCATCAAGATTTGGTGAAAAAATGTTTGCTGAGATTTCAGCAAACTAGTAGTTTTTTCGAAGCTTGGCAACCCCTTTAAAACGAAAGTGTTTTTCGCCAGTCTCTGCATGGGTACTTCAGGAGGAAACAAACCATAGATATAGAACTTAGAACTACTTCATTTGGTCAAGTTTCAAGGAGCTAGCACAAACCGTGTTTGATTTAGAGTTTCAAACACATCTATCTATATAGCAGAAAACAGAGTGAAACCTAAAAATTCAAAGTGTTACTGGAAACGAACGCTTGAACCTAGAAGAGTGAAAATTGGGCAGCCAAGTGGGCTTAGTGAACTGATCATTACCACCAAGTATCATCAAGATTTGGTGAAAAAATGGTTGCTGAGATTTCAGCAAACTAGTAGTTTTTGGGAAGCTTGGCAACCCCTTTGAAACGAAAGTGTTTTTCGCCAGTCTCTGCATGGGGTACTTCAGGAGGAAACAAACCATAGAGATAGAACTTAGAACTACTTCATTTTGTCAAGTTTCAAGGAGCTAGCACAAACCGTGTTTGATTTAGAGTTTCAAACACATCTATCTATATAGCAGAAAACAGAGTGAAACCTAAAAATTCAAAGTGTTACTGGAAACGAACGCTTGAACCTAGAAGAGTGAAAATTGGGCAGCCAAGTGGGCTTAGTGAACTGATCATTACCACCAAGTATCATCAAGATTTGGTGAAAAAATGGTTGCTGAGATTTCAGCAAACTAATAGTTTTTGGGAAGCTTGGCAACCCCTTTCAAACGAAAGTGTTTTTCGCCAGTCTCTGCATGGGGGACTTCAGGAGGAAACAAACCATAGAGATAGAACTTAGAACTACTTCATTTTGTCAAGTTTCACGGAGCTAGCACAAACCGTGTTTGATTTAGAGTTTCAAACACATCTATCTATATAGCAGAAAACAGAGTGAAACCTAAAAATTCAAACTGTTACTGGAAACGAACGCTTGAACCTAGAAGATTGAAAGTTGGGCAGCCAAGTGGGATTATTGAACTGATCATTACCACCAAGTATCATCAAGATTTGGTGAAAAAATGTTTGCTGAGATTTCAGCAAACGAGTAGTTTTTTGGAAGCTTGGCAACCCCTTTCAAACGAAAGTGTTCTTCGCCAGTCTATGCATGGGGTAATTCAAGAGGAAACAAACCATAGAGATAGAACTTAGAACTACTTCATTTTGTCAAGTTTCACGGAGCTAGCACAAACCGTGTTTGATTTTGAGTTTCAAACACATCTATCTATATAGCAGAAAACAGAGTGAAACCTAAAAATTTAAACTGTTACTGGAAACGAACGATTGAACCTAGAAGAGTGAAAGTTGGGTAGCCAAGTGGGATTAGGGAAGTGATCATTACCACCAAGTATCATCAAGATTTGGTGAAAAAATGTTTGCTGAGATTTCAGCAAACTAGTAGTTTTTTGGAAGCTTGGCAACCCCTTTAAAACGAAAGTGTTTTTCGCCAGTCTCTGCATGGGGTACTTCAAGAGGAAACAAACCATAGAGATAGAACTTAGAACTACTTCATTTGGTCAAGTTTCAAGGAGCTAGCACAAACCGTGTTTGATTTAGAGTTTCAAACACATCTATCTATATAGCAGAAAACAGAGTGAAACCTAAAAATTCAAAGTGTTACTGGAAACGAACGCTTGAACCTAGAAGCGTGAAAATTGGGCAGCCAAGTGGGTTTAGTGAACTGATCATTACCACCAAGTATCATCAAGATTTGGTGAAAAAATGTTTGCTGAGATTTCAGCAAACGAGTAGTTTTTTGGAAGCTTGGCAACCCCTTTCAAACGAAAGTGTTCTTCGCCAGTCTCTGCATGGGGTACTTCAAGAGGAAACAAACCATAGAGATAGAACTTAGAACTACTTCTTTTTGTCAAGTTTCACGGAGCTAGCACAAACCGTGTTTGATTTAGAATTCCAAACACAGCTATCTATGTTGGAGAAAACAGAGTGAAACCTAAAATTTCAAACAGTCACTGGAAACGAAAGCTTCAACCTAGAAGAATAAAATTTGGGCAGCCAAGTGGGATTAGTGAACTGATCATTACCACCAAGTATCATCAAGATTTGGTGAAAAAATGTTTGCTGAGATTTCAGCAAACTAGTAGTTTTTTCGAAGCTTGGCAACCCCTTTAAAACGAAAGTGTTTTTCGCGAGTCTCTGCATGGGGTACTTCAAGAGGAAACAAACCATAGAGATAGAACTAACAACTACTTCATTTTGTCAAGTTTCAAGGAGCTAGCACAAACCGTGTTTGATTTAGAGTTTCAAAGACATCTATCTATATAGCAGAAAACAGAGTGAAACCTAAAAATTCAAACTGTTACTGGAAACGGAACGCTTGAACCTAGAAGATTGAAAGTTGGGCAGCCAAGTGGGATTAGTGAACTGATCATTACCACCAAGTATCATCAAGATTTGGTGAAAAAATGTTTGCTGAGATTTCAGCAAACTAGTAGTTTTTTCGAAGCTTGGCAACCCCTTTAAAACGAAAGTGTTTTTCGCCAGTCTCTGCATGGGTACTTCAGGAGGAAACAAACCATAGATATAGAAATTAGAACTACTTCATTTGGTCAAGTTTCAAGGAGCTAGCACAAACCGTGTTTGATTTAGAGTTTCAAACACATCTATCTATATAGCAGAAAACAGAGTGAAACCTAAAAATTCAAAAGTGTTACTGGAAACGAACGCTTGAACCTAGAAGAGTGAAAATTGGGCAGCCAAGTGGGCTTAGTGAACTGATCATTACCACCAAGTATCATCAAGATTTGGTGAAAAAATGGTTGCTGAGATTTCAGCAAACTAGTAGTTTTTGGGAAGCTTGGCAACCCCTTTGAAACGAAAGTGTTTTTCGCCAGTCTCTGCATGGGGTACTTCAGGAGGAAACAAACCATAGAGATAGAACTTAGAACTACTTCATTTTGTCAAGTTTCAAGGAGCTAGCACAAACCGTGTTTGATTTAGAGTTTCAAACACATCTATCTATATAGCAGAAAACAGAGTGAAACCTAAAAATTCAAAGTGTTACTGGAAACGAACGCTTGAACCTAGAAGAGTGAAAATTGGGCAGCCAAGTGGGCTTAGTGAACTGATCATTACCACCAAGTATCATCAAGATTTGGTGAAAAAATGGTTGCTGAGATTTCAGCAAACTAATAGTTTTTGGGAAGCTTGGCAACCCCTTTCAAACGAAAGTGTTTTTCGCCAGTCTCTGCATGGGGGACTTCAGGAGGAAACAAACCATAGAGATAGAACTTAGAACTACTTCATTTTGTCAAGTTTCACGGAGCTAGCACAAACCGTGTTTGATTTAGAGTTTCAAACACATCTATCTATATAGCAGAAAACAGAGTGAAACCTAAAAATTCAAACTGTTACTGGAAACGAACGCTTGAACCTAGAAGATTGAAAGTTGGGCAGCCAAGTGGGATTAGTGAACTGATCATTACCACCAAGTATCATCAAGATTTGGTGAAAAAATGTTTGCTGAGATTTCAGCAAACTAGTAGTTTTTTGGAAGCTTGGCAACCCCTTTAAAACGAAAGTGTTTTTCGCCAGTCTCTGCATGGGGTACTTCAGGAGGAAACAAACCATAGAGATAGATCTTAGAACTACTTCATTTGGTCAAGTTTCAAGGAGCTAGCACAAACCGTGTTTGATTTAGAGTTTCAAACACATCTCTCTATATAGCAGAAAACAGAGTGAAACCTAAAAATTCAAAGTGTTACTGGAAACGAACGCTTGAACCTAGAAGAGTGAAAATTGGGCAGCCAAGTGGGCTTAGTGAACTGATCATTACCACCAAGTATCATCAAGATTTGGTGAAAAAATGGTTGCTGAGATTTCAGCAAACTAGTAGTTTTTGGGAAGCTTGGCAACCCCTTTCAAACGAAAGTGTTTTTCGCCAGTCTCTGCATGGGGTACTTCAGGAGGAAACAAACCATAGAGATAGAACTTAGAACTACTTCATTTTGTCAAGTTTCACGGAGCTAGCACAAACCGTGTTTGATTTAGAGTTTCAAACACATCTATCTATATAGCAGAAAACAGAGTGAAACCTAAAAATTCAAACTGTTACTGGAAACGAACGCTTGAACCTAGAAGATTGAAAGTTGGGCAGCCAAGTGGGATTAGTGAACTGATCATTACCACCAAGTATCATCAAGATTTGGTGAAAAAATGTTTGCTGAGATTTCAGCAAACTAGTAGTTTTTTGGAAGCTTGGCAACCCCTTTAAAACGAAAGTGTTTTTCGCCAGTCTCTGCATGGGGTACTTCAGGAGGAAACAAACCATAGAGATAGAACTTAGAACTACTTCATTTGGTCAAGTTTCAAGGAGCTAGCACAAACCGTGTTTGATTTAGAGTTTCAAACATATCTATCTATATAGCAGAAAACAGAGTGAAACCTAAAAATTCAAAGTGTTACTGGAAACGAACGCTTGAACCTAGAAGAGTGAAAATTGGGCAGCCAAGTGGGCTTAGTGAACTGATCATTACCACCAAGTATCATCAAGATTTGGTGAAAAAATGGTTGCTGAGATTTCAGCAAACTAGTAGTTTTTTGGAAGCTTGGCAACCACTTTCAAACGAATGTGATCTTCGCCAGTCTCTGCATGGGGTACTTCAAGAGGAAACAAACCATAGAGATAGAACTCAGAACTACTTCATTTTGTCAAGTTTCAAGGAGCTAGCACAAACCGTGTTTGATTTAGAGTTTCAAACACATCTATCTATATAGCAGAAAACAGAGTGAAACCTAAAAATTCAAACTGTTACTGGAACGAACACTTGAACCTAGAAGAGTGAAAGTTGGGCAGCCAAGTGGGATTAGTGAACTGATCATGACCACCAAGTATCATCAAGATTTGGTGAAAAAATGTTTGCTGAGATTTCAGCAAACTAGTAGTTTTTTGGAAGCATGGCAACCCCTTTCAAACGAAAGTGTTTTTCGCCAGTTTCTGCATGGGGTACTTCAAGAGGAAACAAACCATAGAGATAGAACTTAGAACTACTTCATTTTGTCAAGTTTCAAGGAGCTAGCACAAACCGTGTTTGATTTAGAGTTTCAAACACATCTATCTATATAGCAGAAAACAGAGTGAAACCTAAAAATTCAAAGTGTTACTGGAAACGAACGCTTGAACCTAGAAGAGTGAAAATTTTGCAGCCAAGTGGGCTTAGTGAACTGATCATTCCCACCAAGTATCATCAAGATTTGGTGAAAAAATGTTTGCTGAGATTTCAGCAAACGAGTAGTTTTTTGGAAGCTTGGCAACCCCTTTCAAACGAAAGTGTTCTTCGCCAGTCTCTGCATGGGGTACTTCAAGAGGAAACAAACCATAGAGATAGAACATAGAACTACTTCATTTTGTCAAGTTTCACGGAGCTAGCACAAACCGTGTTTGATTTAGAGTTTCAAACACATCTATCTATATAGCAGAAAACAGAGTGAAACCTAAAAATTCAAAATGTTACTGGAAACGAACGCTTTAACCTAGAAGAGTGAAAGTTGGGCAGCCAAGTGGGATTAGGGAACTGATCATTACCACCAAGTATCATCAAGATTTGGTGAAAAAATGTTTGCTGAGATTTCAGCAAACTAGTAGTTTTTTGGAAGCATGGCAACCCCTTTCAAACGAAAGAGTTTTTCGCCAGTTTCTGCATGGGGTACTTCAAGAGGAAACAAACCATAGAGATAGAACTTAGAACTACTTCATTTTGTCAAGTTTCAAGGAGCTAGCACAAACCGTGTTTGATTTAGAGTTTCAAACACATCTATCTATATAGCAGAAAACACAGTGAAACCTAAAAATTCAAAGTGTTACTGGAAACGAACGCTTGAACATAGAAGAGTGAAAATTGGGCAGCCAAGTGGGCTTAGTGAACTGATCATTACCACCAAGTATCATCAAGATTTGGTGAAAAAATGTTTGCTGAGATTTCAGCAAAAGAGTAGTTTTTTGGAAGCTTGGCAACCCCTTTCAAACGAAAGTGTTCTTCGCCAGTCTCTGCATGGGGTACTTCAAGAGGAAACAAACCATAGAGATAGAACTTAGAACTACTTCATTTTGTCAAGTTTCACGGAGCTAGCACAAACCGTGTTTGATTTAGAATTCCAAACACAGCTATCTATGTTGGAGAAAACAGAGTGAAACCTAAAAATTCAAACAGTCACTGGAAACGAAAGCTTCAAACTAGAAGAATAAAATTTGGGCAGCCAAGTGGGATTAGTGAACTGATCATTACCACCAAGTATCATCAAGATTTGGTGAAAAAATGTTTGCTGAGATTTCAGCAAACTAGTAGTTTTTTCGAAGCTTGGCAACCCCTTTAAAACGAAAGTGTTTTTCGCCAGTCTCTGCATGGCGTACTTCAAGAGGAAAAAAACCATAGAGATAGAACTAACAAGTACTTCATTTTGTCAAGTTTCAAGGAGCTAGCACAAACCGTGTTTGATTTAGAGTTTCAAAGACATCTATCTATATAGCAGAAAACAGAGTGAAACCTAAAATTTCAAAGTGTTACTGGAAACGAACGCTTGAACCTAGAAGAGTAAAAATTGTTCAGCCAAGTGGGCTTAGTGAACTGATCATTACCACCAAACATCATCAAGTTTTGGTGAAAAAATGGTTGCTGAGATTTCAGCAAACTAGTAGTTTTTTGGAAGCTTGGCAACCCCTTTCAAAGGAAAGTGTTTTTCGCCAGTCTCTGCATGGGGTACTTCAAGAGGAAAAAAACCATAGAGATAGAACTTAGAACTACTTCATTTGGTCAAGTTTCAAGGAGCTAGCACAAACCGTGTTTGATTTAGAGTTTCAAACACATCTATCTATATAACAGAAAACAGAGTGAAACCTAAAAATTCAAAGTGTTACTTGAAACGAACGCTTGAACCTAGAAGAGTGAAAGTTGGGCAGCCAAGTGAGATTAGTGAACTGATCATTACCACCAAGTATCATCAAGATTTGGTGAAAAAATGTTTGCTGAGATTTCAGCAAACTAGTAGTTTTTTGGAAGCATGGCAACCCCTTTCAAACGAAAGTGTTTTTCGCCAGTTTCTGCATGGGGTACTTCAAGAGGAAACAAACCATAGAGATAGAACTTAGAACTACTTTATTTTGTCAAGTTTCAAGGAGCTAGCACAAACCGTGTTTGATTTAGAGTTTCAAACACATCTATCTATATAGCAGAAAACAGAGTGAAACCTAAAAATTGAAAGTGTTACTGGAAACGAACGATTGAACCTAGAAGAGTAAAAATTGGGCAGCCAAGTGGTCTTAGTGAACTGATCATTACCACCAAGTATCATCAAGATTTGGTGAAAAAATGTTTGCTGAGATTTCAGCAAACTAGTAGTTTTTTGGAAGCTTGGCAACCCTTTGAAACGAAAGTGTTTTTCGCCAGTCTCTGCATGGGGTACTTCAGGAGGAAACAAACCATAGAGATAGAACGTAGAACTACTTCATTTGGTCAAGTTTCAAGGAGCTAGCACAAACCGTGTTTGATTTAGAGTTTCAAACACATCTATCTATATAGCAGAAAACAGAGTGAAACCTAAAAATTCAAAGTGTTACTGGAAACGAACGCTTGAACCTAGAAGAGTGAAAATTGGGCAGCCAAGTGGGCTTAGTGAACTGATCATTACCACCAAGAATCATCAAGATTTGGTGAAAAAATGTTTGCTGAGATTTCAGCAAACTAGTAGTTTTTTGGAAGCTTGGCAACCACTTTCAAACGAAAGTGTTCTTTGTCAGTCTCTGCATGGGGTACTTCAAGAGGAAACAAACCATAGAGATAGAACTTAGAACTACTTCATTTTGTCAAGTTTCACGGAGCTAGCACAAACCGTGTTTGATTTAGAGTTTCAAACACATCTATCTATATAGCAGAAAACAGAGTGAAACCTAAAAATTCAAACTGTTACTGGAAACGAACGCTTGAACCTAGAAGAGTGAAAGTTGGGCAGCCAAGTGGGATTAGTGAACTGATCATTACCACCAAGTATCATCAAGATTTGGTGAAAAAATGTTTGCTGAGATTTCAGCAAACTAGTAGTTTTTGGAAGCTTGGCAACCCCTTTCAAACGAAAGTGTTCTTCGCCAGTCTCTGCATGGGGTACTTCAAGAGGAAACAAACCATAGAGATAGAACTCAGAACTACTTCATTTAGTCAAGTTTCACGGAGCTAGCACAAACCGTGTTTGATTTAGAGTTTCAAACACATCTATCTATATAGCAGAAAACAGAGTGAAACCTAAAAATTCAAACTGTTACTGGAAACGAACGCTTGAACCTAGAAGAGTGAAAGTTGGGCAGCCAAGTGGGATTAGTGAACTGATCATTACCACCAAGTATCATCAAGATTTGGTGAAAAAATGTTTGCTGAGATTTCAGCAAACTAGTAGTTTTTTGGAAGCTTGGCAACCCCTTTAAAACGAAAGTGTTTTTCGCCAGTCTCTGCATGGGGTACTTCAGGAGGAAACAAACCATAGAGATAGAACTTAAAACTACTTCATTTGGTCAAGTTTCAAGGAGCTAGCACAAACCGTGTTTGATTTAGAGTTTCAAAGACATCTATCTATATAGCAGAAAACAGAGTGAAACCTAAAATTTCAAAGTGTTACTGGAAACGAACGCTTGAACCTAGAAGAGTAAAAATTGGGCAGCCAAGTGGGCTTAGTGAACTGATCATTACCACCAAACATCATCAAGTTTTGGTGGAAAAAATGGTTGCTGAGATTTCAGCAAACTAGTAGTTTTTTTGAAGCTTGGCAACCCCTTTCAAACGAAAGTGTTTTTCGCCAGTCTCTGCATGGGGTACTTCAAGAGGAAACAAACCATAGAGATAGAACTTAGAACTACTTCATTTGGTCAAGTTTCAAGGAGCTAGCACAAACCGTGTTTGATTTAGAGTTTCAAACACATCTATCTATATAACAGAAAACAGAGTGAAACCTAAAAATTCAAAGTGTTACTGGAAACGAACGCTTGAACCTAGAAGAGTGAAAGTTGGGCAGCCAAGTGGGATTAGTGAAATGATCATTACCACCAAGTATCATCAAGATTTGGTGAAAAAATGTTTGCTGAGATTTCAGCAAACTAGTAGTTTTTTGGAAGCTTGGCAACCCTTTAAAACGAAAGAGTTTTTCGCCAGTCTCTGCATGGGGTACTTCAGGAGGAAACAAACCATAGAGATAGAACTTAGAACTACTTCATTTGGTCAAGTTTCAAGGAGCTAGCACAAACCGTGTTTGATTTAGAGTTTCAAACACATCTATCTATATAGCAGAAAACAGAGTGAAACCTAAAAATTCAAAGTGTTACTGGAAACGAACGCTTAAACCTAGAAGAGTGAAAGTTGGGCAGCCAAGTGGGATTAGTGAAATGATCATTACCACCAAGTATCATCAAGATTTGGTGAAAAAATGTTTGCTGAGATTTCAGCAAACTAGTAGTTTTTTGGAAGCTTGGCAACCCCTTTCAAACGAAAGTGTTCTTCGCCAGTCTCTGCATGGGGTACTTCAAGAGGAAACAAGCCATAGAGATAGAACTCAGAACTACTTCATTTGGTCAAGTTTCAAGGAGCTAGCACAAACCGTGTTTGATTTAGAGTTTCAAACACATCTATCTATATAGCCGAAAACAGAGTGAAACCTAAAAATTCAAACTGTTACTGGAAACGAACGCTTGAACCTAGAAGAGTGAAAGTTGGGCAGCCAAGTGGGATTAGTGAACTGATCATTACCACCAAGTATCATCAAGATTTGGTGAAAAAATGTTTGCTGAGATTTCTGCAAACTAGTAGTTTTTGGAAGCTTGGTAACCCCTTTAAAACGAAAGTGTTTTTCGCCAGTCTCTGCATGGGGTACTTCAGGAGGAAACAAACCATAGAGATAGAACTTAGAACTACTTCATTTGGTCAAGTTTCAAGGAGCTAGCACAAACCGTGTTTGATTTAGAGTTTCAAACACATCTATCTATATAGCAGAAAACAGAGTGAAACCTAAAAATTCAAAGTGTTACTGGAAACGAACGCTTCAACCTATAAGAGTGAAAATTGGGCAGCCAAGTGGGCTTAGTGAACTGATCTTACCACCAGTATCATCAAGATTTGGTGAAAAAATGGTTGCTGAGATTTCAGCAAACTAGTAGTTTTTTGGAAGCTTGGCAACCCCTTTCAAACGAAAGTGTTCTTCGCCAGTCTCTGCATGGGGTACTTCAAGAGGAAACAAACCATAGAGATAGAACTGAGAACTACTTCATTTTGTCAAGTTTCACGGAGCTAGCACAAACCGTGTTTGATTTAGAGTTTCAAACACATCTATCTATATAGCAGAAAACAGAGTGAAACCTAAAAATTCAAACTGTTACTGGAAACGAACGCTTGAACCTAGAAGAGTGAAAGTTGGGCAGCCAAGTGGAATTAGTGAACTGATCATTACCACCAAGTATCATCAAGATTTGGTGAAAAAATGTTTGCTGAGATTTCAGCAAACTAGTAGTTTTTTCGAAGCTTGGCAACCCCTTTCAAACGAAAGTGTTCTTCGCCAGTCTCTGCATGGGGTACTTCAAGAGGAAACAAACCATAGAGATAGAACTTAGAACTACTTCATTTTGTCAAGTTTCACGGAGTTAGCACAAACCGTGTTTGATTTAGAATTCCAAACACAGCTATCTATGTAGCAGAAAACAGAGTGAAACCTAAAAATTCAAACTGTTACTGGAAACGAACGCTTGAACCTAGAAGATTGAAAGTTGGGCAGCCAAGTGGGATTAGTGAACTGATCATTACCACCAAGTATCATCAAGATTTGGTGAAACAATGTTTGCTGAGATTTCAGCAAACTAGTAGTTTTTTGAAAGCTTGGCAACCCCTTTAAAACGAAAGTGTTTTTCGCCAGTCTCTGCATGGGGTACTTCAAGAGGAAACAAACCATAAAGATAGAACTTAGAACTACTTCATTTGGTCAAGTTTCAAGGAGCTAGCACAAACCGTGTTTGATTTAGAGTTTCAAACACATCTCTCTATATAGCAGAAAACAGAGTGAAACCTAAAAATTCAAAGTGTTACTGGAAACGAACGCTTGAACCTAGAAGAGTGAAAATTGGGCAGCCAAGTGGGCTTAGTGAACTGATCATTACCACCAAGTATCATCAAGTTTTGGTGAAAAAATGGTTGCTGAGATTTCAGCAAACTAGTAGTTTTTTGGAAGCTTGGCAACCACTTTCAAACGAAAGTGTTCTTTGCCAGTCTCTGCATGGGGTACTTCAAGAGGAAACAAACCATAGAGATAGAACTTAGAACTACTTCATTTTGTCAAGTTTCACGGAGCTAGCACAAACCGTGTTTGATTTAGAGTTTCAAACACATCTATCTATATAGCAGAAAACAGAGTGAAACCTAAAAATTCAAACTGTTACTGGAAACGAACGCTTGAACCTAGAAGAGTGAAAGTTGGGCAGCCAAGTGGGATTAGTGAACTGATCATTACCACCAAGTATCATCAAGATTTGGTGAAAAAATGTTTGCTGAGATTTCAGCAAACTAGTAGTTTTTTGGAAGCTTGGCAACCCCTTTCAAACGAAAGTGTTCTTCGCCAGTCTCTGCATGGGGTACTTCAAGAGGAAACAAACCATAGAGATAGAACTCAGAACTACTTCATTTTGTCAAGTTTCACGGAGCTAGCACAAACCGTGTTTGATTTAGAGTTTCAAACACATCTATCTATATAGCAGAAAACAGAGTGAAACCTAAAAATTCAAACTGTTACTGGAAACGAACGCTTGAACCTAGAAGAGTGAAAGTTGGGCAGCCAAGTGGGATTAGTGAACTGATCATTACCACCAAGTATCATCAAGATTTGGTGAAAAAATGTTTGCTGAGATTTCAGCAAACTAGTAGTTTTTTGGAAGCTTGGCAACCCCTTTAAAACGAAAGTGTTTTTGCCAGTCTCTGCATGGGGTACTTCAAGAGGAAACAAACCATAGAGATAGAACTTAGAACTACTTCATTTGGTCAAGTTTCAAGGAGCTAGCACAAACCGTGTTTGATTTAGAGTTTCAAACACATCTATCTATATAGCAGAAAACAGAGTGAAACCTAAAAATTCAAAGTGTTACTGGAAACGAACGCTTGAACCTAGAAGAGTGAAAATTGGGCAGCCAAGTGGGCTTCGTGAACTGATCATTACCACCAAGTATAATCAAGATTTGGTGAAAAAATGGTTGCTGAGATTTCAGCAAACTAGTAGTTTTTTGGAAGCTTGGCAACCCCTTTCAAACGAAAGTGTTCTTCGCCAGTCTCTGCATGGGGTACTTCAAGAGGAAACAAACCATAGAGATAGAACTTAGAACTACTTCATTTTGTTAAGTTTCACGGAGCTAGCACAAACCGTGTTTGAATTAGAGTTTCAAACACATCTATCTATATAGCAGAAAACAGAGTGAAACCTAAAAATTCAAACTGTTACTGGAAACGAACGCTTGAACCTAGAAGAGTGAAAGTTGGGCAGCCAAGTGGGCTTAGTGAACTGATCATTACCACCAAGTATCATCAAGATTTGGTGAAAAAATGTTTGCTGAGATTTCAGCAAACTAGTAGTTTTTTGGAAGCTTGGCAACCCCTTTCAAACGAAAGTGTTCTTCGCCAGTCTCTGCATGGGGTACTTCAAGAGGAAACAAACCATAGAGATAGAACTTAGAACTACTTCATTTTGTCAAGTTTCACGGAGCTAGCACAAACCGTGTTTGATTTAGAGTTTCAAACACATCTATCTATATAGCAGAAAACAGAGTGAAACCTAAAAATTCAAACTGTTACTGGAAACGAACGCTTGAAACTAGATGATTGAAAGTTGGGCAGCCAAGTGGGATTAGTGAACTGATCATTACCACCAAGTATCATCAAGATTTGGTGAAAAAATGTTTGCTGAGATTTCAGCAAACTAGTAGTTTTTTGGAAGCTTGGAAACCCCTTTAAAACGAAAGTGTTTTTCGCCAGTCTCTGCATGGGGTACTTCAAGAGGAAACAAACCATAGAGATAGAACTTAGAACTACTTCATTTGGTCAAGTTTCAAGGAGCTAGCACAAACCGTGTTTGATTTAGAGTTTCAAACACATCTATCTATATAGCAGAAAACCGAGTGAAACCTAAAAATTCAAAGTGTTACTGGAAACGAACGCTTGAACCTAGAAGAGTGAAAATTGTGCAGCCAAGTGGGCTTAGTGAACTGATCATTACCACCAAGTATCATGAAGATTTTGTGAAAAAATGTTTGCTGAGATTTCAGCAAACTAGTGGTTTTTTGGAAGCTTGGCATCCCCTTTCAAACGAAAGTGTTCTTTGCCAGTCTCTGCATGGGGTACTTCAAGAGGAAACAAACCATAGAGATAGAACTCAGAACTACTTCATTTTGTCAAGTTTCACGGAGCTAGCACAAACCGTGTTTGATTTAGAGTTTCAAACACATCTATCTATATAATAGAAAACAGAGTGAAACCTAAAAATTCAAACTGTTACTGGAAACGAACGCTTGAACCTAGAAGAGTGAAAGTTGGGCAGCCAAGTGGGATTAGTGAAATGATCATTACCACCAAGTATCATCAACATTTGGTGAAAAAATGTTTGCTGAGATTTCAGCAAACTAGTAGTTTTTTGGAAGCTTGGCAACCCCTTTCAAACGAAAGTGTTTTTCGCCAGTCTCTGCATGGGGTACTTCAAGAGGAAACAAACCATAGAGATAGAACTTAGAACTACTTCATTTTGTCAAGTTTCACGGAGCTAGCACAAACCGTGTTTGATTTAGAATTAAAAACACAGCTATCTATGTTGGAGAAAACAGAGTGAAACCTAAAAATTCAAACAATCACTGGAAACGAAAGCTTCAACCTAGAAGAATAAAATTTGGGCAGCCAAGTGGGATTAGTGAACTGATCATTACCACCAAGTATCATCAAGATTTGGTGAAAAAATGTTTGCTGAGATTTCAGCAAACTAGTAGTTTTTTCGAAGCTTGGCAACCCCTTTAAAATGAAAGTGTTTTTCGCCAGTCTCTGCATGGGGTACTTCAAAAGGAAAAAAACCATAGAGATAGAACTAACAACTACTTCATTTTGTCAAGTTTCAAGGAACTAGCACAAACCGTGTTTGATTTAGAGTTTCAAAGACATCTATCTATATAGCAGAAAACAGAGTGAAAAATAAAATTTCAAAGAGTTACTGGAAACGAACGCTTGAACCTAGAAGAGTAAAAATTGGGCAGCCAAGTGGGCTTAGTGAACTGATCATTACCACCAAACATCATCAAGTTTTGGTGAAAAAATGGTTGCTGGGATTTCAGCAAACTAGTAGTTTTTGGAAGTTGGCAACCCCTTTCAAACGAAAGTGTTTTTCGCCAGTCTCTGCATGGGGTACTTCAGGAGGAAACAAACCATAGAGATAGAACTTAGCACTACTTCATTTGGTCAAGTTTTAAGGAGCTAGCACAAACCGTGTTTGATTTAGAGTTTCAAACACATCTATCTATATAGCAGAAAACAGAGTGAAACCTAAAAATTCAAAGTGTTACTGGAAACGAACGCTTGAACCTAGAAAAGTGAAAATTGGGCAGCCAAGTGGGCTTAGTGAACTGATCATTACCACCAAGTATCATCAAGATTTGGTGAAAAAATGGTTGCTGAGATTTCAGCAAACTAGTAGTTTTTTGGAAGCTTGGCAACCCCTTTCAAACGAAAGTGTTCTTTGCCAGTCTCTGCATGGGGTACTTCAAGAGAAAACAAACCATAGAGATAGAACTTAGAACTACTTCATTTTGTCAAGTTTCACGGAGGTAGCACAAACCGTGTTTGATTTAGAGTTTCAAACACATCTATCTATATAGCAGAAAACAGAGTGAAACCTAAAAATTCAAACTGTTATGGAAACGAACGCTTGAACCTAGAAGATTGAAAGTTGGGCAGCCAAGTGGGATTAGTGAACTGATCACTACCACCAAGTATCATCAAGATTTGGTGAAAAAATGTTTGCTGAGATTTCAGCAAACTAGTAGTTTTTTGGAAGCTTGGCAACCCCTTTAAAACGAAAGTGTTTTTCGCCAGTCTCTGCATGGGGTACTTCAGGAGGAAACAAACCATAGAGATAGAACTTAGAACTACTTCATTTGGTCAAGTTTCAAGGAGCTAGCACAAACCGTGTTTGATTTAGAGTTTCAAACACATCTATCTATATAGCAGAAAACAGAGTGAAACCTAAAATTTCAAAGTGTTACTGGAAACGAACGCTTGAACCTAGAAGAGTGAAAATTGGGCAGCCAAGTGGGCTTAGTGAACTGATCATTACCACCAAGTATCATCAAGATTTGGTGAAAAAATGGTTGCTGAGATTTCAGCAAACTAGTAGTTTTTTGGAAGCATGGCAACCCTTTTCAATCGAAAGTGTTCTTCGCCAGTCTCTGCATGGGGTACTTCAAGAGGAAACAAACCATAGACATAGAACTTAGAACTACTTCATTTGGTCAAGTTTCACGGAGCTAGCACAAACCGTGTTTGATTTAGAGTTTCAAACACATCTATCTATATAGCAGAAAACAGAGTGAAACATAAAAATTCAAACTGTTACTTTAAACGAACGCTTGAACCTAGAAGAGTGAAAGTTGGGCAGCCAAGTGGGATTAGTGAACTGATCATTACCACCAAGTATCATCAAGATTTGGTGAAAAAATGTTTGCTGAGATTTCAGCAAACTAGTAGTTTTTTGGAAGCTTGGCAACCCCTTTCAAACGAAAGTGTTCTTCGCCAGTCTCTGCATGGGGTACTTCAAGAGGAAACAAACCATAGAGATAGAACTTAGAACTACTTCATTTTGTCAAGTTTCACGGAGCTAGCACAAACCGTGTTTGATTTAGAGTTTCAAACACATCTATCTATATAGCAGAAAACAGAGTGAAACCTAAAAATTCAAACTGTTACTGGAAACGAACGCTTGAACCTAGAAGATTGAAAGTTGGGCAGCCAAGTGGGATTAGTGAACTGATCATTACCACCAAGTATCATCAAGATTTGGTGAAAAAATGTTTGCTGAGATTTCAGCAAACTAGTAGTTTTTTGGAAGCTTGGCAACCCCTTTAAAACGAAAGTGTTTTTCGCCAGTCTCTGCATGGGGTACTTCAAGAGGAAACAAACCATAGAGATAGAACTTAGAACTAATTCATTTGGTCAAGTTTCAAGGAGCTAGCACAAACCGTGTTTGATTTAGAGTTTCAAACACATCTATCTATATAGCAGAAAACAGAGTGAAACCTAAAAATTCAAAGTGTTACTGGAAACGAACGCTAGAACCTAGAAGAGTGAAAATTGGGCAGCCAAGTGGGCTTAGTGAACTGATCATTACCACCAAGTATCATGAAGATTTTGTGAAAAAATGTTTGCTGAGATTTCAGCAAACTAGTAGTTTTTTGGAAGCTTGGCAACCCCTTTCAAACGAAAGTGTTCATTGCCAGTCTCTGCATGGGGTACTTCAAGAGGAAACAAACCATAGAGATAGAACTCAGAACTACTTCATTTTGTCAAGTTTCACGCAGCTAGCACAAACCGTGTTTGATTTAGAGTTTCAAACACATCTATCTATATAGTAGAAAACAGAGTGAAACCTAAAAATTCAAACTGTTACTGGAAACGAACGCTTGAACCTAGAAGAGTGAAAGTTGGGCAGCCAAGTGGGATTAGTGAAATGATCATTACCACCAAGTATCATCAAGATTTGGTGAAAAAATGTTTGCTGAGATTTCAGCAAACTAGTAGTTTTTTGGAAGATTGGCAACCCCTTTCAAACGAAAGTGTTCTTCGCCAGTCTCTGCATGGGGTACTTCAAGAGGAAACAAACCATAGAGATAGAACTTAGAACTACTTCATTTTGTCAAGTTTCAAAAAGCTAGCACAAACCGTGTTTGATTTAGAGTTTCAAACACATCTATCTATATAGCAGAAAACAGAGTGAAACCTAAAAATTCAAAGTGTTACTGGAAACGAACGCTTGAACCTAGAAGAGTGAAAATTGGGCAGCCAAGTGGGCTTAGTGAACTGATCATTACCACCAAGTATCATCAAGATTTGGTGAAAAAATGTTTGCTGAGATTTCAGCAAACTAGTAGTTTTTTGGAAGCTTGGCAACCCCTTTCAAACGAAAGTGTTCTTCGCCAGTCTCTGCATGGGGTACTTCAAGAGGAAACAAACCAAAGAGATAGAACTTAGAACTACTTCATTTTGTCAAGTTTCACGGAGCTAGCACAAACCGTGTTTGATTTAGAATTCCAAACACAGCTATCTATGTTGGAGAAAACAGAGTGAAACCTAAAAATTCAAACAGTCACTGGAAACGAAAGCTTCAAACTAGAAGAATAAAATTTGGGCAGCCAAGTGGGATTAGTGAACTGATCATTACCACCAAGTATCATCAAGATTTGGTGAAAAAACGTTGCTGAGATTTCAGCAAACTAGTAGTTTTTTCGAAGCTTGGCAACCCCTTTAAAACGAAAGTGTTTTTCGCCAGTCTCTGCATGGGGTACTTCAGGAGGAAACAAACCATAGAGATAGAACTTAGCACTACTTCATTTGGTCAAGTTTTAAGGAGCTAGCACAAACCGTGTTTGATTTAGAGTTTCAAACACATCTATCTATATAGCAGAAAACAGAGTGAAACCTAAAAATTCAAAGTGTTACTGGAAACGAACGCTTGAACCTAGAAAAGTGAAAATTGGGCAGCCAAGTGGGCTTAGTGAACTGATCATTACCACCAAGTATCATCAAGATTTGGTGAAAAAATGGTTGCTGAGATTTCAGCAAACTAGTAGTTTTTTGGAAGCTTGGCAACCCCTTTCAAACGAAAGTGTTCTTTGCCAGTCTCTGCATGGGGTACTTCAAGAGGAAACAAACCATAGAGAAAGAACTTAGAACTACTTCATTTTGTCAAGTTTCACGGAGGTAGCACAAACCGTGTTTGATTTAGAGTTTCAAACACATCTATCTATATAGCAGAAAACAGAGTGAAACCTAAAAATTCAAACTGTTATGGAAACGAACGCTTGAACCTAGAAGATTGAAAGTTGGGCAGCCAAGTGGGATTAGTGAACTGATCACTACCACCAAGTATCATCAAGATTTGGTGAAAAAATGTTTGCTGAGATTTCAGCAAACTAGTAGTTTTTTGGAAGCTTGGCAACCCCTTTAAAACGAAAGTGTTTTTCGCCAGTCTCTGCATGGGGTACTTCAGGAGGAAACAAACCATAGAGATAGAACTTAGAACTACTTCATTTGGTCAAGTTTCAAGGAGCTAGCACAAACCGTGTTTGATTTAGAGTTTCAAACACATCTATCTATATAGCAGAAAACAGAGTGAAACCTAAAATTTCAAAGTGTTACTGGAAACGAACGCTTGAACCTAGAAGAGTGAAAATTGGGCAGCCAAGTGGGCTTAGTGAACTGATCATTACCACCAAGTATCATCAAGATTTGGTGAAAAAATGGTTGCTGAGATTTCAGCAAACTAGTAGTTTTTTGGAAGCTTGGCAACCCCTTTCAAACGAAAGTGTTCTTTGCCAGTCTCTGCATGGGGTACTTCAAGAGGAAACAAACCATAGAGATAGAACTTAGAACTACTTCATTTTGTCAAGTTTCACGGAGGTAGCACAAACCGTGTTTGATTTAGAGTTTCAAACACATCTATCTATATAGCAGAAAACAGAGTGAAACCTAAAAATTCAAACTGTTATGGAAACGAACGCTTGAACCTAGAAGATTGAAAGTTGGGCAGCCAAGTGGAATTAGTGAACTGATCACTACCACCAAGTATCATCAAGATTTGGTGAAAAAATGTTTGCTGAGATTTCAGCAAACTAGTAGTTTTTTGGAAGTTTGGCAACCCCTTTAAAACGAAAGTGTTTTTCGCCAGTCTCTGCATGGGGTACTTCAGGAGGAAACAAACCATAGAGATAGAACTTAGAACT
Source organism: Callospermophilus lateralis (assembly GCF_048772815.1). Taxonomy (NCBI): domain Eukaryota; kingdom Metazoa; phylum Chordata; class Mammalia; order Rodentia; family Sciuridae; genus Callospermophilus; species Callospermophilus lateralis. The sequence goes on from NW_027517414.1 coordinate 42,555, forward strand.
ACTTCATTTGGTCAAGTTTCAAGGAGCTAGCACAAACCGGGTTTGATTTAGAGATTCAAACACATCTATCTATATAGCAGAAAACAGAGTGAAACCTAAAATTCAAAGTGTTACTGGAAACGAACGCTTGAACCTAGAAGAGTGAAAATTGGGCAGCCAAGTGGGCTTAGTGAACTGATCATTACCACCAAGTATCATCAAGATTTGGTGAAAAAATGGTTGCTGAGATTTCAGCAAACTAGTAGGTTTTTGGAAGCATGGCAACCCTTTTCAATCGAAAGTGTTCTTCGCCAGTCTCTGCATGGGGTACTTCAAGAGGAAACAAACCATAGACATAGAACTTAGAACTACTTCATTTGGTCAAGTTTCACGGAGCTAGCACAAACCGTGTTTGATTTAGAGTTTCAAACACATCTATCTATATAGCAGAAAACAGAGTGAAACATAAAAATTCAAACTGTTACTGGAAACGAACGCTTGAACCTAGAAGAGTGAAAGTTGGGCAGCCAAGTGGGATTAGTGAACTGATCATTACCACCAAGTATCATCAAGATTTGGTGAAAAAATGTTTGCTGAGATTTCAGCAAACTAGTAGTTTTTGGGAAGCTTGGCAACCCCTTTCAAACGAAAGTGTTCTTCGCCAGTCTCTGCATGGGGTACTTCAAGAGGAAACAAACCATAGAGATAGAACTTAGAACTACTTCATTTTGTCAAGTTTCACGGAGCTAGCACAAACCGTGTTTGATTTAGAGTTTCAAACACATCTATCTATATAGCAGAAAACAGAGTGAAACCTAAAAATTCAAACTGTTACTGGAAACGAACGCTTGAACCTAGAAGAGTGAAAGTTGGGCAGCCAAGTGGGATTAGTGAACTGATCATTACCACCAAGTATCATCAAGATTTGGTGAAAAAATGTTTGCTGAGATTTCAGCAAACTAGTAGTTTTTTGGAAGCTTGGCAACCCCTTTAAAACGAAAGTGTTTTTCGCCAGTCTCTGCATGGGGTACTTCAAGAGGAAACAAACCATAGAGATAGAACTTAGAACTAATTCATTTGGTCAAGTTTCAAGGAGCTAGCACAAACCGTGTTTGATTTAGAGTTTCAAACACATCTATCTATATAGCAGAAAACAGAGTGAAACCTAAAAATTCAAAGTGTTACTGGAAACGAACGCTAGAACCTAGAAGAGTGAAAATTGGGCAGCAAAGTGGGCTTAGTGAACTGATCATTACCACCAAGTATCATGAAGATTTTGTGAAAAAATGTTTGCTGATATTTCAGCAAACTAGTAGTTTTTTGGAAGCTTGGCAACCCCTTTCAAACGAAAGTGTTCATTGCCAGTCTCTGCATGGGGTACTTCAAGAGGAAACAAACCATAGAGATAGAACTCAGAACTACTTCATTTTGTCAAGTTTCACGCAGCTAGCACAAACCGTGTTTGATA